>NC_066524.1:9936735-9974235 GCF_024679095.1 Eriocheir sinensis | reverse complement strand
TCTCTCTCTCTCTCTCTCTCTCTCTCTCTCTCTCTCTCTCTCTCTCTCTCTCTCTCTCTCTCTCTCTCTCTCTCTCTCTCTCTAACGACGCATAATTAATCTTAAACGTATACAAACAAACCAAAGTTACATTTAATGATGATTTGGAGGAGGAGGAGAAGGAGGTGGAGAAGGAGGAGGAGGAGGAGGAGGTGGGAGGTATGAGGGAAAGAGGAGTAAAACAAGAAGAGTAGCACAAAACGGCCGAGAAGGAAAAGGACGAAGAGGAGGAGAAGGAGAAGACGAGGATGATGATGATGATGAGGAGGAGGAGGAGGAGGAGGAGGATGAGGAGAAGAAGAGGGAGAAGGAGGATACTGATGAGGATAAGTTGGTATGGGAAGAAAGCTGACATGAAGATAGAGGAGGAGGAGGAGGAGGAGGAGGAGGAGAGGAGGAGAGGAAGAGAGGAGGAGGAGGTGAGATGGAGGAAGAAGTTATTGGGGGAAGGTGAATAATATGGAAGGAGGGAAACACGGAAAAGCAGGTAACAGTAAGCCTGTGAATTAAAGTCACACTAGTGGACGAAAAATCTGTATTTTACCGAAGTGTTTTGGTGGACACTGCCGCCATCTTGAGTGTGGGATTTAATCAGATCAAGAGGATCACGTCAGTGTGTTAATCCCAATCACCAGCAAGCCTACTGGATCATTGCGACGTTAAGACTCGCGTGATGAAGTCTGCCCGACAGCCATTTAGCGTCTGCAGATCAGATGAAACCCCTCCGGTACGTGTTCACTTTACTCCTGAAGGAACGAAATGATGGTCGATGCGATGTTTGAAGATGATGGTTTTCGCACTTTCTACTTCTGCAGGGAAGTTTTCCCAGTGGTGGATGACTTGGTTTAAATGAAAAAAAATTCTGCCAGTGTCTATACCAAGGATTATACACTATAAGAATAGCTCACTGAAACGTCATCGATGACGTTATGACTGCGGTATGTCATCTGGTTCTCACGGTATAAAATGTACTAGAAAACCCTTATTTATTCATATTCATGGTCAGATTTTGCGCTTTTTTGATTGCTAAGGATATGCAATCAAATTAGGCAGCTGTTGCGTTGGCAAACAGTACACAGCAACATACTTATTTGAGAAATGTGTTAGAAAAAGGTAAAGTATTCAAATGGGTCAAGGGTTACAACAAAGGCGATATAAGTAAAGTACTGAAAATTAGCCAGCAGGATAGAACTCACAGTAATGGATTTAAATTAGAAAAGTATAGATTTAGGAGAGATATAGGCAAGCATTGGTTTAGTAATAGGGTGGTGGGGGAATGGAATAGACTCAGCAATCACACAGTTAGTGCAGGGACGATAGCTTGTTTTAAGAGTATACTGGATAGCTACATGGACGAGGACGACAGGTGGCAGTGAGGTGTGGGTGCAGTAAAGTGACAGGGTACTGGATGCGTGCCTAGTACCGCCGGTATAACGAGGATCAAGCCTCTACCTGTAATCCCTGAAACTACACCTCACCCATCGTGAGTAGTGGGGGGGATTCTGGAGCTGCCAGGTGTAGGCCACCCGGCCTCTTGCAGTTTCCCTATGTTCTTATGTTCTTGTGTTCTATCACGTATTCACGGCCATCAGTCAGGCAGTGGTGCCAGGCGGCAGGCATGGTGCGTATCCCGGCCCGCGCACACGTGTTATCGAGAGAGCTTGTTGGTTGGTAGTAGCGAGCAAGACCTGAGACTGAGGCTATGAATATAAGAAGCTTTTTCAAAATGAAAGGGAACCAAGGCAATGAGTTGCAGCCTGCAAGGCAAGAGCAGGCGGAGGAAGAGTTACTTCCTGCTGTAACTGTAGATGAGTCATGACGGGAGACTGCCGCTGCCTTTACATCTTTTAGCTCAGCAGGTTAGTAAAGCAGAAAGCTCTCTGGCCAGCTAGCAAGTAGCCATAGTCTAGTTGAGTGGTTCTCAAACGTTTTTGTCACACAAGGTACACTAACTCCTTAAAAAAAATATGGTAGTTATGTATACTGTAATGATGGGAAATGTGCACACTGCACCGAATTGCTCCAGCATTCAGCAGTTCGAAGTGGAACGAGGGACCGTAATTTTTCCGATTTCCAAAGGATCCAGTTATTATTTAACGAATTTCAAGAGGTAATGTATTGATATTTTGCCGTAGGCAAAAACCTGCGGTCATTAGTTACGTGACGCTTACGCGAGATCGATCTTCGTTGATATAAAGATAAGTTAAAAGCATAACAGTAAAATAGGCTTTTAATACGTCTTTAACCCTGTATTAAATGAACTTGCAGCCTGCAGGAACTGATGACATGGCAGGAGTAAAAACCAGCATCTAAATTTATAAAATGTAGTAGTGGAGTAGTTGGCTGCAGGAGATGAAGCCTTACAGGCCACACTATTTACTACTGTGGTATGATTACCTACTATCCATATCAGACACTATGACATTCCGTTTTTCGCAAATATCTTTCAAACGAAGACTCGGATCAGCATGGGACTTTGGCACAGATTGTTTCTCACACACCGCTAATTTTTGACGCCATTGTGCATTGCCAGATGCGGTTAATTATGGCGTTTACTCATGACTGTGATGGCACAACCTGCGTGGGCCACTTACACATTCGAACAGGTGAGGCGTGACGCATTTGTGACGTGTATCCACCACCTACCTCCACCCCTGGCTTCCCCTACTCCCATCCCTCCCTTTACCTCCCTCCTGCCCTCCTCCTTCTCCCCCGCCATCTTTCTTCCCCATACCTCCCCCCTCCCCCGCCCTACCTCTCTCTCTTTTCTTTCTTTCTTTATTTTTACATCTTACATATTGTAAATGTGTACATATATGTTGATGAGCGGGCAACGGCCCGCCGCTGGGGGGAGTGTCAGGGCCACCCTGGTGGCTGGTCGGGTCACATAAGAACATAAGAACATAAGAACGCAGGAGTCTACAAGAGGCCGGTAGGCCTGTACTCCCTACAGGGGGGAGTATAGCGGTGTGCGGTCAGCGTGGAGGAGGAGCGGTCTGCACCACCTCCAGGAGTCGCGGTGGTGTTGTCTGGGCCCGCCGGAGCACAAGGGCGGCTCTCTCTCTCTCTCTCTCTCTCTCTCTCTCTCTCACTTGCGCTGTACACGAGATATGAATCTATGCACACGTATGACTTTAATTAATGGCAGATAAATAGAAAGTATATCCCGTCTGCATCAGCATCAACAGTGATGACGAGGATGACCTAGCTGTTTGTCGATGGTGATGAATATTGAAGTAACATGTGGTCAGTTATTTACATTACTAATCCACCCATCATATAATCGCTGACTATTTTTGTATGCTATGACTTTTTAACATATCTACATGAACCCATATCGCATGGCAGTCTCTTCTTGATATCAGAATAAAATTTTCATATATTTCTCCAATTTTGTTTCACGTTTTTACTCTGCAATGAATTCCCGCTTCAATTCCACCGTTATTCCTTTCCGTCTCTTAAGCGATTTCCTATAAATGATCAAGCGTCAGCTACGTGCTTCATCCCATCATACGCTCAACGTAACCTTTGGGAAGGAGGGTCATATACTCGTACAACTTTCAATGGGTGTATAATTGCCAAACAAACCTCATACAGCACTTAAGCAACATCCAGTTACGCTGGAACAGGAATCAGGGTCGTGTGCATAAAACACCAGACCATACTTAGCATATACTTTCGAGTTATCCGCCATTATAGACAAGTCATATGTGTGTGCAACGCTTCACATCGCATGTACACAGAGAGAGAGAGAGAGAGAGAGAGAGAGAGAGAGAGAGAGGGGGGGGGAATTATGGGGGAGAAAGATGGCGCGGGGAGAGAGTGCGGAGGAGAAGGAGGAGGGCAGGAGGAAGGGAAAGGGAGGGATGGGAGTAGGGGAAGCCAGGGGTGGAGGTAGGTGGTGGATTTTTTTTTATTTTTTACATAGCGGCCTATTGCGCCGGCAGGCTTCTTTCCGGTGGATGCTGATGGTCGGTCCAAGGCTTCTTTCCGGTGGGTCCTGATGGTCGGCCCAGCCCGTTCTGGCGCAGGCGAGTGTTTATAGTGGCGCTCATCTTTGATCCAAGAATCTAGAGTCCGGGTTGATAGGTGGTCTTCTGCTAGACAGCATGTGGGTAGTTTTAAGCCACTCGGCGGCGGCTGAAAAATCTCAGCTTGGTGGCACCGGGCGGGGATTGAACTCGTGTCCTCCTGAACACGGGGCCGTTACTCTGACGACTCAGCCACAACTCACGTCACAAATACGTCACGCCTCACCTGTTCGAATGTGTAAGTGGCTCACGCAGGTTTTGCCATCACGGTAAAGAGTTAACGCCTTAATTAACCGCATCTGGCAAAGCACAATAGCGTCAAAAATTAGCGGAGTGTGTGGATTGGCGTTCATGGTTTTTCGCATTCTCGTCTGCTGTTACTGCCAGTGTGCACACGTTCACATGTGAATGCTGACGGAGGAGCGGAACATCAAAGTCTCGACTTTAGATAATACGTCTCGTCTTCTCTCTGCTGTTATTATTTTGTAGTGATATCTTGGTTTAACATGTGTTACATACACATGCTACATTTATTTTCACCTCTTAATTATGAATAAAGCCTCCCTTACACTTCCTGAATAGCAGTGAACCTCTCCGCCACTCACACCCGAACACGACGAACACCGTTCATTCACAACAACACTTGAGTAGTACTACTGCGACGCTGCCGGTTAGAGGGAAGGCTTACCACAGTGGGTACAGGAACTCATTTCCGCAACTGTGTATACACAATAACACAAAAATTGGCCCTAATGTATGTCAGAGAGCCCTCAGAATTACCCTAAAAACTCCGCGCTCCTCTCGCCTCCAACCACCCAGCATATTGAGCTGGGCTAAGCCCGCAATGTTTCAAGGTCCTAAATACGCCCCTGGGTCTTACCAGGGAATAATGTAGATAATATTAGTCCCTCCCGTCGTCTTACACTCGAAGTTCCTCGCTATGAACCCGAGCAGTGTTGGCTTTATTATGTGATTTTTATTATTTTAAGTGCTTTGCGTGTTGCAGGTCACGGCTGATGAAGACCCCAAAATCAAATTCTTCAAGCACGACCTGCAGAGGCTTCCCATGCATGTTGTATGTATGGTTACTATTTCTGGGCCCAAACTTTATACATTTGTCAACGTTGAAAGATATTTGCCACTTTACAGACCACCGGATTTGAACGATTTCGCAATCGGCCGTCGTGAGGGCCATTCCACCCACTTTGGTGTCATCAGTAAATTTCGATAGGGAGGCTTTCAGTCCTGTTTAAATCGTTGATGTATAAGATAAAGAGAATGGATCCCATCACTGATCCTTGCGGTACTCACAAGTGACTGGAAGCCACGCAGAAGCCTGCCCGTTGAGTAACACTCGTTGTTTTCTGTTGATGAGCCAGTCTATTATACACGCAGTCAGGTTGTTTCCTAGACCCGCTGACTGTACTTCCTATAGGAGTCGCTTATATGGTCTCGTGTAAAAGGCTTTCTGGAAGTCCCTGCAGTATAACGTAGGCCACCTCTGCCCTTCATATTCTCTGGCAGGCGACCTCTGCCACCTCATCCCGATGACAGCTGTCCTTTTGCTGTGATTGGCCAACCCCCTCAAATCTCGGCCTTAGAGCTCCGCCCACGTGACCTGTCCCATACCCTGTCCTTCCCCTACCCAGTACTCCTCCCTCCTCTCTTCCCCCACCACTACTTCCTTCCCCCCCCCCCCCTCTCTCTCTCTCTCTCTCTCTCTCTCTCTCTCTCTCTCTCTCTCTCTCTCTCTCTCTCTCTCTCTCTCTCTCTCTCTCTCTCTCTCTCTCTCTCTCCGTTTCATCAATTTTGCAAGTTTCGTCAGTTCGTTAATTGGTAATGTTATTATTGTCATTATTATTATTATTATTATTATTATTATTATTATTATTATTATTATTATTATTATTATTGTTATTATCATTACTGCTACTACTACTGCTACCGCTACTACTACCTGCTGCAAGGTAAAGACAAGACAAAAATCCGCGCCGAGGCGCCGGTGTGGTGTCATCTGCCATCCACGTATCCTAAGACATCCCATTCTGATTGCGCATGCGCGGGCTTTGTTTACAAACAGAGGGTGGATGAATTTCGACGCGGTACGGTGTCTTTTGTCGACTGCTTATTGTGATCCGTCCCATCTAAGTTTATTTTTTTTAAAGTAAATAACGACGTATGTTTTGAATTTGAACATTGCTTGAAATATGAAAGTTTCTTCCTGCACCCTTTGTATGTCAGCAAATGTGATAAAAGAGCCCCTGTATGTTGCTTAGTGTGATAAAAGAGATAACCTGCACCCCTGTATGTCAGTAAATGTGATAAAAGAGATAACCTGCACCCCTGTATGTCAGTAAATGTGATAAAAGAGATAACCTGCACCCCTGTATGTCGGTAAATGTGATAAAAGAGATAACCTGCACCCCTTGTATGTCAGTAAATGTGATAAAAGAGATAACCTACACCCCTTATATGTCAGTAAATGCGATAAGAGAGATAAGCTGCACCCCTTGTATGTCAGTAAATGTGATAAAAGAGATAACCTGCACCCCTGTATGCCGGTAAATGTGATAAAAGAGATAACCTGCACCCCTTGTATGTCAGTAAATAAGATAAGAGAGATAACCTGCACCCCTTGTATGTCAATAAATAAGATAAGAGAGATAACCTGCACCCCTTGTATGTCAGTAAATGTGATAAAAGAGATAACCTGCACCCCTGTATGCCGGTAAATGTGATAAAAGAGATAACCTGCACCCCTTGTATGTCAATAAATAAGATAAGAGAGATAACCTGCACCCCTTGTATGTCAGTAAATGTGATAAAAGAGATAACCTGCACCCCTGTATGCCGGTAAATGTGATAAAAGAGATAACCTGCACCCTTGTATGTCAATAAATAAGATAAGAGAGATAACCTGCACCCCTTGTATGTCAGTAAATGTGATAAAAGAGATAACCTGCACCCCTTGTATGTCAGTAAATGTAATAAAAGAGATAACCTGCACCCCTTGTTTGTCAGTAAATGCGATAAAAGAGATAACCTGCACCCTTGTATGTCAGTAAATGTAATAAAAGAGATAACCTGCACCCTTGTATGTCAGTAAATGCGATAAAAGAGATAACCTGCACCCTTGTATGTCAGTAAATGCGATAAAAGAGATAACCTGCACCCTTGTATGTCAATAAATGCGATAAAAGAGATAACCTGCACCCTTGTATGTCAATAAATGCGATAAAAGAGATAACCTGCACCCCTTGTATGTCAATAAATGTGATAAAAGAGATAACCTGCACCCTTGTATGTCAATAAATGCGATAAAAGAGATAACCTGCACCCCTTGTATGTCAATAAATGCGATAAAAGAGATAACCTGCACCCTTGTATGTCAATAAATTAGATAAGAGGATAACCTGCACCCTTGTATGTCAATAAATAAGATAAGAGAGATAACCTGCACCCCTTGTATGTCAGTAAATGCGATAAAAGAGATAACCTGCACCCCTTGTATGTCAATAAATGCGATAAAAGAGATAACCTGCACCCTTGTATGTCAATAAATTAGATAAGAGGATAACCTGCACCCTTGTATGTCAATAAATTAGATAAGAGGATAACCTGCACCCTTGTATGTCAGTAAATGTGATAAAAGAGATAACCTGCACCCTTGTATGTCAATAAATTAGATAAGAGGATAACCTGCACCCTTGTATGTCAGTAAATGCGATAAAAGAGATAACCTGCACCCTTTGTATGTCAGTAAATGCGATAGGAGAGATAACCAGCACCCCTTGTTTGTCAGTAAATGCGATAAAGAGATAACCTGCACCCTTTTTATGTCAGTAAATGTGATAGGAGAGATAACCTGCACCCCTTGTTTGTCAGTAAATGAGATAGGAGAGATAACCTGCACCCCTTGTTTGTCAGTAAATGCGATAAAAGAGATAACCTACACCCCTTGTTTGTCAGTAAATGCGATAAAAGAGATAACCTGCACCCCTTGTTTGTCAGTAAATGCGATAAAAGAGATAACCTGCACCCCTTGTATGTTTTGCCGCCATTTTGCCTGGACAAACTACGATATCAACACAGTGTTTGCAAACATCGCGTTCCGCGCATGCGCAGATCAGGATGGGATGTCTTAGGATACGTGGATGGCAGATGACACCACACCGGGGCAAGGGCTGGGGGCGGCGAGGCGGCGTGACCCTGCAGCAAGGTAAAGCCAAGGAAAGACAACACCGGCACCGAGGCGCCGGGCGAGGGCTGGGGGCGGCGAGGCGGCGTGACCCTGCAGCAAGGTAAAGCCAAGGAAAGACAACACCAGCACCGAGGCTCCGGGCGAGGGCTGGGGGCGGCGAGGCGGCGTGACCCTGCAGCAAGGAACGTTTATTTCTGGTGCTGGGTGTCGGATATTATATAATTTTCTTCTAGAAAACGACAGGTTTGTCTCTGATAATCTTCTCAAGAATCTTGCCTTATGGGGCTGCAGTGTATAAGGCCACGCTCAAATCTCCTTTTTCTTGAAAATCGGTGTTCCTTCAGAGACAAGTTGTCGGGTCCCGTTGACTTGTTCGTGACGCGTTTGTCAAGGTATTTTTTCACATCCTGGTCGCATAATTATTATGCCAGTTTCCAGGGACGTGATCCCTTTGGCGAAGTCGGTCCTTCGGGAAGAGTCTCCATGTCTTCGACCGTGAATACGGATGACCAGTTACTGTTGGTATTCCGGCCATGTGTGTACTGAGCGCTCCGGTCTCATCTGTCAGGGGACCAATATATATATATATATATATATATATATATATATATATATATATATATATATATATATATATATATATATATATATATATATATATATATATATATATATATATATATATATATATATATATATATATATATATATATATATATATATATATATATATATATATATATATATATATATATATATAAAATCATGCTTGTTCGCGTGCTATTAAAGATAGGGAGGCAGCTCACAAAAGGTTCCAGAGCCTTAGAACTCCCACTAACTTTGATCCCTTTGATGCCTAAGAAGGGTGACCGCTCCAATCCCTCAAACTACCGCCCAATAGCTTTACTTTCATGTCTATCTAAAGCTTTTGAATCAATCCTTAACCGGAAGATTCAAAAGCACCTTTCCACTTCTAATCTTCTATCTGATCGCCAGTATGGATTCCGTAAGGGGCGTTCTACTGGCGATCTTCTTGCTCTCTTAACTGACTCTTGGTCATCCTCTCTTAGCAGTTTCGGTGAAACTTTCTCTGTTGCGCTAGACATATCGAAAGCCTTCGATAGAGTCTGGCACCAGTCTTTGCTTTCTAAACTGCCCTCTTTCGGATTCTATCCCTCTCTCTGTTCCTTTATCTCCAGTTTCCTTTCCGGCCGTTCTATCTCTGCGGTGGTAGACGGTCACTGCTCTTCCCCTAAACCTATCAACAGTGGCGTTCCACAGGGCTCTGTCCTATCACCCGCTCTCTTCCTGTTATTCATCAATGATCTTCTTTCCATAACAAACTGGCCTGTCCACTCGTACGCCGACGACTCCACTCTGCATTATTCAACTTCTTTCAATAGAAGACCCTCACAACAGGAAGTACACGACTCCAGACTGGAGGCTGCAGAACGCTTAACCTCAGACCTTGCTATCATTTCCGATTGGGGTAGAAGGAACCTTGTGTCCTTCAATGCCTCAAAAACTCAATTTCTCCACCTATCAACTCGACACAATCTTCCAAACACCTATCCCCTATTCTTCGACAACACTCAGCTGTCACCTTCTTCAACACTAAACATCCTCGGTCTATCCTTAACTCAAATTCTCAACTGGAAACTTCATATCTCCTCTCTCGCTAAATCAGCTTCCTCGAGGTTGGGCGTTCTGTATCGTCTCCGCCAGTTCTTCTCCCCCGCGCAGTTGCTATCCATATACAGGGGCCTTGTCCGCCCTCGTATGGAGTATGCATCTCACGTGTGGGGGGGCTCCACCCACACAGCTCTTCTGGACAGAGTGGAGGCTAAGGCTCTTCGTCTCATCAGCTCTCCTCCTCCTACTGATAGTCTTCTACCTCTTAAATTCCGCCGCGATGTTGCCTCTCTTTCTATCTTCTATCGATATTTCCACGCTGACTGCTCTTCTGAACTTGCTAACTGCATGCCTCCCCCACTCCCGCGGCCCCGCTGCACACGACTTTCTACTCATGCTCATCTCTACACTGTCCAAACCCCTTATGCAAGAGTTAACCAACATCTTCACTCTTTCATCCCTCACGCTGGTAAACTCTGGAACAATCTTCCTTCATCTGTATTTCCTCCTGCCTACGACTTGAACTCTTTCAAGAGGAGGGTTTCAGGACACCTCTCCTCCCGAATTTGACCTTGCTTTTGGCCACCTCTTCTGATTCTTTTATGGGAGCAGCGATTAGCGGGCTTTTTTTTTTATTGTTTTTTTTTGTGTGACCTTGAGCTGCCTCCTTTGTTGTATATATATATATATATATATATATATATATATATATATATATATATATATATATATATATATATATATATATATATATATATATATATATATATATATATATATATATATATATATATATATATATATATATATATATATATATATATATATATATATATATATATATATATATATATATATATATATATATATATATATATATATATATATATATATATATATATATATATATATATATATATATATATATATATATATATATATATATATATATATATATATATATATATTGTTTGTTGTAATGCACGTGAAAAAATGCGAGGTCTTGACTTGACGGCGACTTCTCGAGCTATTTGTTTTCCATGGTCGCGTTTACTAATCGCCAGGCTCTGCGGCTGTTTTGGTGCCGTGCACGGGCTTCGACCGTAGTTTTCTTTCATTCAGTTATAAAGGCTTTTTCTTCAAGTTTGCTGCCCTTCTGACGTCTGTGGTCATCAACGGTGAATCCACGGCTCCATTTACTGAATTCAATTTCATAGGCACTGGTGTCCTCTGTACCTCCAGGGGAGTTTATCGCTGAGGTTCTTCCAGGAGTTGTCAATTGTACTGATGTTGAGGCTGAGTTGCTCCATTGCTGCAGGGGTAAAACTTCACGGGCTAGGTTGAAATTAGCTTTTTGTAGTTTGTCATCACTCCCAGATTATTGCTACGCCAGAGATTATACTGTTGACATATCAGAGGAGCAAGAAACATGTCTTGTTATTCAATATTTTCATACTTCTTCCACCTCTTCCTGTTCCTTCGCCTCCTCCTCACGCAGAACAGTTTAAGATGTCTTCGTCTCTTACTTCCTCACTGTAAAACATCCACGTCCTGTTCTTTATAACGAACATTTTGTTGCCCTCTGTCTTCCCTGTCGGCACGTAGGGGGAAGGACAGCTGGGCACATATTCTCAAACATTTACGGGTTTACACACATACAATTAATAAAGCTTTCGTAGAGGTTGTGTTGGCAATTCCATGGATAGTTTTATGAACCTAGTGATAGTTTGGCAAGGCTTCTGCACCATGAACGTGAAGACCACTCATGAGAACCTGACTAATCTCCTTTGTGGCCTTTGGAAATAGGCGTTGCAAGAACCGAAAGCGTCTAAGAATAAAGGCCCTGGGCGTGGAGGAGCCTTGTCCTGCCCTGCCCTGCCCGGCCATCAGCAGGGGTCCAGGGCAACAGACACCCTCGATATAGGGATAACAGTTCTCATGGTATTTGTTCTTCGTATGTATTCCTCCTCCTCCTCCCCCTCCTCCTCCTCCTCCGCAAACAAATTGGTTGGCTTCATTGGACGAGTCTTTAATAATAAATCAGAGAAAGTAATATTAAAACTGTATAATTCGCTGGTTCGACACCATCTAGAGTACTGTGTACAGTTTTGGTCTCCCTATTACAGAAAAGACGTAGAAAAGCTAGAACGGGTTCAACGGAGAATAACAAAGATGATTCCTAGGTTGAGAAATTTATCTTATGAACAAAGGCTTAAAGAAGTAAATTTATTCAGACATCAAAACGAAGAATGCGAGGCGATCTAACAGAAGTGTTTAAAATGTTTAAAGGATTCAGTGATATCAATGCGGAAGATTACTTTACAATTGATCGATCAAATAAAACAAGAAGAAATAACAATTTCAAGATAAGTGGTAAAAGATTCTCGTCGCACGAAGCTAAATTCTTCTTCTTCAATCGAGTTGTTAATGTTTGGAACTCTCTACCCTGTGATGTCGTTGATAGTACAACAGTTATGGCCTTCAAGAATAGATTAGACAAGCGTTTTGAATCCAACCAGCAACTAAGATATTACTCATTGTCGCAATAACGTTAAGTTCTTTCGAATACTGGTGTCTTTGTCCGCTTTTATCGCCCGGTTAGTGGTAGCAGTAATGGTAGTTCTTTCCTCTTTCCTACATAATTTCCATGCAGTTTTTCCATGCTGCATGGTTCTTTTTCCTTTCCTGCCAGCTTTGGCTGGAGGGATGGGGGGGTGGGGAGGAGCCTTCGCCTTTGCTGTCCTTCATCTTCCACCTTTGATTAGATAGTTAGTGTAGCTTGTCACAAACAGCCTCGTAAGGACCAGCAGGTCTGCTGTTGTTTGTTCTTCCTTTGTGTTCATTTGTGTTCCTCCTCCTCCTCCTCCTCCTCCTCCTCCTCCTTTTCCTCCTTCGCTTCATTCCCTTGATTTTCTTATCCATCTGAACCTTTGAATATATAGAGAGAATAGGAGGAGCAGGAGGAGGAGGAGGAAGAAGAGGAGGTGGAGGACAATGGGCAGGAAACGCCAAACTGTAAAGAAAGTTGAAATCTCTCTCTCTCTCTCTCTCTCTCTGTGTGTGTGTGTGTGTGTGTGAGAGAGAGAGAGAGAGAGAGAGAGAGAGAGAGAGAGAGAGAGAGAGAGAGAGAGAGAGAGAGAGAGAGAGAGAGAGAGAGAGAGAGAGAGAGAGAGAGAGAGAGAGAGAGAGAGAGAGAGAATGGAAATGACAGGGAGTGAGAAGAAAAAGCAATGTAAGAAGAAAGAAGAGAAAGCGAAATGGACACGGAGGAGGAGGAGGAGGAGGAGGAGGAGGAGGAGGAAGAGAAGGAGGAGGAGGAGGAGGAGGAGGAGGAGGAGGAGGAGGAGGAGGAGGAGGAAGAGGAGGAGGAGGAAGAGATAGCAAGAAGATAAGGGGAAATACATGAAAATCGAAGGAAACTAAACTCTCTCTCTCTCTCTCTCTCTCTCTCTCTCTCTCTCTCTCTCTTCCCTGATTAACCTCGCCAATTAATCATTACTGAAAATCATAGGTAATTAGGGCGACTCTCTCTCTCTCTCTCTCTCTCTCTCTCTCTCTCTCTCTCTCTCTCTCTCTCTCTCTCTCTCTCTCTCTCTCTCTCTCTCTCTCTCTCTCTCTCTCTCTCTCTCTCTCTCTCTCTCTCTCTCTCTCTCTCTCTCTCTCTCTCTCTCTCTCTCTCTCATTTTAGAATAATTACTATCTCTGAATATGAGAGAGAGAGAGAGAGAGAGAGAGAGAGAGAGAGAGAGAGAGAGAGAGAGAGAGAGAGAGAGAGAGAGAGAGAGAGAGAGAGAGAGGAGGGGTTTTATAATGAGACAAAAACCTTAATTAACAAGCAGTACATAATAATAATAATAATAATAATAATAATAATAATAATAATAATAATAATAATAATAATAATAATAATAATAATAATAATAATAATAATAATAATAATAATAATATAGTAAAAATCAAACAGCCCAAAAAACAGATTCAAACACCTTCCAAACACAACTAAAATCCATAAAAAACAGTAATCACAATTTTATCAAGTGTGTTCCGTCATTAAAACACAAATTAACCTCAAAATAAGGACAGAACAAGGATACAACCACATGCTAAGCCCCCTTCGCCCCTCCCCCTAGTAAAAGAGGATGAGGTAATATTGGTTGAGTCACCCATTTTCTGTCCCTGTAAATGTCATCCTCTGTGAACCTGAAGCCACCATAGAAAATAGTTTTGCGGCGGGTTCTCTTATATTTCTCATACTCGTTTGGGGGTTAATTTCTGTGTGTGTGTGTGTGTGTGTGTGTGTGTGTGTGTGTGTGTGTGTGTGTGTGTGTGTGTGTGTGTGTAAAGCTATTTCCTGCTGTAGTTGATTTTTTTTTACAGTAAAGGAAGCAGTTCAAGGGCAAAAATAAAGTAATAATGAGATAAAAGAAAAAGCCGGCTAATCACCAATGCCCCTATTAAAAAGTTTAGAAGAGTGGCCAAAAGAGAGGTCTCGAAACTCTCCTCTTGAATACTGAAATATAAATCTTATTTCACAATGGCAAAGAAAGTTTTATGTTTATGTATTATTACTTTAAATGTTTGTACTCTTCCGACACTTACACATTCACAATATATAATAGTAACCTCGCTATAGATATGAGTGCAGCAAAAATGACGTCGGTATAATCATAGACGCTACCGACTCTCATATTTATTTCTAAGGGCCAAAAAAGAGATAAAATGCGTTCTCATGAGTGTTTTTCGAGTTCATGGTACAGAAGCCTTGTCAAACGCCCACCAGGGTCATAAAACTACCAATGGAAAGGCCCACAACTCCTAGGAAAGACTTATCAAATGTTTAATGTTTAATGATATGGCCCTGAGACCGAGAAATATGGAAGAGTGTGGCTGTTCGGTGTGTATGGCGTGGATGTGACGGTATAGAATGAGGTGAGGTAGAGAAGATGGAAGGAGGCTAGGATAGGGTAGAAAGAGCAAACATAATGTGGGGCGAGAAATATGTAGAACTGTGGATGTCTTGTGTATTATGAATGAGAGTGAGATGCAAAGGCTGGAAGTAGACTAGAATACGGTACCAGGCATGAGAGTAAAAATGATGTGGTGCGAGAAATATGGAGAACTGTGGATGTCCTGTGTGTTGTGAATGGCGTGAATGTGACGGCAGGGAAGGAGAGTGAGATGCAGAGGCTGGAAGTGTGGCAGCATGAGAAGACCAGAAACTTCTATGAGCGGCATTTCAAAAAGGCGAACTGAGGTGCAGATATGTTTATGAGTACGGGTTAGAGAAGCTGAAAGTGGGGATAGAATAGAAGAGTAGAATAGAAAAGAATAGAGTATAATAGAATAGAATAGAGTAGAATAGAACAGAGTAGAATATAATATAGTAGAATATCATAGAGTAGAATAAAACAGAGTAGAATAGAACAGAGTAGAATAGGACAGAGTAGAATAGAATATAGTAGAATATAATAGAGTAGAATAAAACAGAGTAGAATAGAACAGAGTAGAATAGAATAGAATAGAATATAGTAGAATATAATAGAGTAGAATAAAACAGGGTAGAATAGAACAGAGTAGAATAGAGTAGAGTAGGAAAGAGTAGAATATAATAGAACAGAGTAGAAAAGAGTAGAATAGAATAGAGTAGAATAAAACAGAGTAGAATAGAACAGAGTATAATAGATTAGAGTAGAAAAGAGTAGAATAGAATAGAGAAGAATATAATAAGAGTGGAATATAAAAGAATAGAGTAGAATGGCTCTCAATGCATCAAGATTTGCAGTGACTGAAGCTGTGAGAAGGAGCATAAAAAGTAGTTAGGGGCATACGCTATAGCTGCGCGTGGCCTCGGTGCTCATCTCCGACGCATTAACACATTTAGGGAAAGGCATACGATAGCGACTCTGAGATATAACGGGAGGATGGAAAGGGTGTAGATTTTTTTTTTTACAACAAAGGAGACAGCTCAAGGGCACATAAAAAGGAAACAATAATAAAAAAAAGCCCGCTACTCGCTGCTCCTACAAAAAAGAATCAAGAGGGGTGGTCGAAAGAGAGGTCAAAATTGGCCCTGGAGGTGTGTTTGTGGAATATATGGAGTATTAGGAGGAGGGAGAAGGGCGTAAAGGTGGTAGGTATTAGCGTGGTTTTTCCCCCCTTGATCCGCTTCCTTTACCGTAAAAAAACAGAGTGGCAATAGAATATAATAGAATAGAGTAAAATAGAACAGAGTAGAATAGAATAGAGTAGAATAGAATAGAGCAAAATAGAACAGAGTAGACTAGAATAGAGTAGAATAGAATAGAGAAGAATAGAACAGAGTAGATTAGAATAGAATTGAATGGAGTAGAATGGAACAGAGAAGAATAGAATAGAGTAGAATAGAATACAGCAAAATAGAAGAGTAGAATAGAATAGAGTAGAATAGAATAGAGCAAAATAGAACAGAGAAGACCAGAATAGAGTAGAATAGAATAGAGTAGAATAGAACAGAGTAGATTAGAATAGAATAGAGTAGAATGGAACAGAGAAGAATAGAATAGAGTAGAGTAGAATAGAGCAAAATAGAACAGAGTAGAATAGAATAGAGTAGAATAGAATAGAGCAAAATAGAACAGAGTAGACTAGAATAGAGTAGAATAAAATAGAGTAGAATAGAACAGAGTAGATTAGAATAGAATAGAGTAGAATGGAACAGAGAAGAATAGAATAGAGTAGAATATAGCAGAGTAGAATAGAACAGAGTAGACTAGAATAGAGTAGAATAGAATAGAGTAGAATAGAACAGAGTAGATTAGAACAGAATAGAATAGAGTAGAATGGAACAGAGAAGAATAGAATAGAGTAGAATATAGCAGAGTAGAGTAGAATAGAATAGAGTAGAATAGAACAGATTAGAATAGAGTAGAATAGAATAGAGTAGAATGAATCAGAATTCTATGCCACGTTATCGCACTCACCACGCTGGACTTTTATATTTCTAACGCATAACGATTGTAAGAAGCCTCCTTATTCAAGATTTTGGGCGATAACTAAAAGAGGGTTAAGTTTTTTTTTGTGGGTGCGACGGTTTTTTAATCTGAAATTGACAAATAAACGGTGCTGAGTACGACAATTTGGTAACGTTTTTTTTTTTTTTTACGTGTACGCCTATAGCGCCAGTAGGCTTGCTTGAGGGGCCTGGATGGTGTTCGACCCCAGCCCGTCGTGGCGCAGGCAAGTGTTTATAGTGGCGCCATCTTCTCTTGCCTCATGCTGCCCCCCCCGGAACTCGTTGTTGATTCACTTGGACGGTTTCCTCAGGAGTCCGGGTTGATGGGTGGTCTTCAGGACAGCATGTGGGTAGTTTTAAGCCACTCGGCGGTGACTGAAAAATCCCAGGTGGTAGCGTGGAGATTCGAACCCACGTCGTCCATCACGCGGTGAATGTGGGCCCAGCACGCTACCACTCAGCCACCGCCTACCCTGAATGCATGGGCCCGTATTCTCAAGACGCTTGGGGCTTTCACAATAAATATTTCCAAAGGCCACAAAGGAGATTAGTCGGGTTCTCATGAGTGTTTTTTACATTCGCGGTGCAGAAGTCTTGTCAAATTTTCACGAGGCCAATAAAAGTACTCATGGAAATGCCCAGAGCCTCTACGAAAGCCTTATTTTTACGTTCATGCTGCAGAAGTCTTGTCAAACTATCACTAGGATCGTAAAACTACTCATGGAAATACCCACAACAACCTCCACGAAAGCCTTACCATTTTTTGCACAGTTATAGCTAGAAGTGTTGGATTTTCAGTTGAGTCGACTGTAGTCGCCATTGCGACTGGAGCAGGATTAATCACGCAAGACCTTGTCGTACACTCGCTGTAACGCGGTTTACCTGCGGGATAAGCGATACATTCACTTCATCATCGCGACATACCAGATATTGGACCTTGGCATCCGCGGCGACTCGGATACAAGTATTTTGACATTTGCCCTTCATCGCGACATAATACATTTGCCCTTCATCGCCAAATACCAAACGTTTGCCCTGCTGGCGAAATACCAGGTAACATTTGGACTTCTGGCTCGCGACATACCATACATTTGCCCTTCATCGCGACATACCACGTTACATTTGCCCTTCATCGCGACGGATACCAAACATTTGTCCATTGATACAGACACATCGAGTATACCAAATATGTCACCTTATCCTAACAGATCATTAACAATGCAGTTTTAAACTCACGACATTGAGGGTTTAATGACAGCCTTTGCAGCTCTTCTCTTTCTCGTCAGCCGTGGGAGACGGGAACTCGGCCGCCCTCCCCTGACGCCGTTTCACTCCCGTCTCTCCTCCCGACCGAGGCGAACCTCTCTATGGCCCCTCATTTGACCCTAGGGTCAACCATGAGGCCCTCCTTATCTAGGCCTTTTAGGCACTGTAAACAACATGCCGGGGGTCCCCGACAACTCGCTCGGGGCGCCCCGCTCTATCCCTAATATTCTACATTCATACAGTCCATACATTTGGCCTTCATAGGCGCGACATACCATAGGCGCGACTACATACATTTGCCCTTCATCGCGACATACCAAACATTTGCCCTTCATCGCGACATACCATACATTTGCCCTTCATCGCGACATACCAAACATTTGCCCTTCATCGCGACATACCATACATTTGCCCTTCATCGCGACATACCATACATTTGCCCTTCATCGCGACATACTATATATTTGCCCTTCATCGCGACATACCATACATTTGCCCTTCATCGCGACATACCATACATTTGCCCTTCATCGCGACATACCATACATTTGCCCTTCATCGCGACATACCATACATTTGCCCTTCATCGCGACATACTATATATTTGCCCTTCATCGCGACATACCATACATTTGCCCTTCATCGCGACATACCATACATTTGCCCTTCATCGCGACATACCATACATTTGCCCTTCATCGCGACATACCATACATTTGCCCTTCATCGCGACATACCATACATTTGCCCTTCATCGCGACATACCATACATTTGCCCTTCATCGCAACATACCATACATTTGCCCTTCATCGCGACATACCATACATTTGCCCTTCGTCGCGACATACCATACATTTGCCCTTCATCGCGACATACCATACATTTGCCCTTCATCGCGACATACCATACATTTGCCCTTCATCGCGACATACCATACATTTGCCCTTCATCACGACATACCATACATTTGCCCTTCATCGCGACATACCATACATTTGCCCTTCATCGCGACATACCATACATTTGCCCTTCATCGCGACATACCATACATTTGCCCTTCATCGCGACATACCAAACATTTGCCCTTCATCGCGACATACCAAACATTTGCCCTTCGTCGCGACATACCAAACATTTGCCCTTCATCGCGACATACCAAACATTTGCCCTTCATAGGCCTGACATACCACTGGCGCGACTACATCGACATATTACAAACTCAGTCGTGAAAAGTGTTATAAAAAAATAAACAAAACCAACTGATCA
This sequence comes from Eriocheir sinensis, assembly GCF_024679095.1. Taxonomy (NCBI): domain Eukaryota; kingdom Metazoa; phylum Arthropoda; class Malacostraca; order Decapoda; family Varunidae; genus Eriocheir; species Eriocheir sinensis. The sequence continues at coordinate 9,954,808 of NC_066524.1, read as the reverse complement.
CGCCTTGAAAAACAGGTCAGGGAGGACAAATCAGCCACATTATTGCTGACGAAGAGTAATGCGACGTTTAAAAAATTAGGCGTGTGTATGAGAGCAAACCAGGCCAGGGAGCGACGCCCGAACACCGACCTCTCCTGACACGCCTCTTGCTGCTTCTTGATTTGTTTTGTTTTTATGTTTGTTTGTTTGTCGTGTAGTTTAAGATATATCCATCACCCTACCCTTCTATCCCTCAATTTCTGTAGTCGTGTTCTCTCGCCCTCTTCTGTCTCTCGTCGCTTTTACTTTCATTTCCTCCTTCTCGGCGTCCCAGGTGTTTGGGTGCTGCTGGACAGGCGGCTCATAGTGTCCGCACTGCTCCCTCTCTGCCTGCCTCGTCTCTTACTACTACTACTACTACTTCTGCTGCTGCTGCTCCTCCTCCTCCTCCTACTACTACTACTACTACTACTACTACTACTACTACTACTACTACTACTTCTACTACTACTACTACTACTACTACTACTTCTGCTGCTGCTGCTCCTCCTCCTCCTCCTCCTCCTACTACTACTACTACTACTACTACTACTACTACTACTACTACTACTACTGCTACTACTACTACTTCTGCTGCTGCTGCTCCTCCTCCTCCTCCTACTACTACTACTACTACTTCTGCTGCTGCTGCTCCTCCTCCTCCTCCTCCTCCTCCTCCTCCTACTACTACTACTACTACTACTACTACTACTACTACTACTACTACTACTACTACTACTACTACTACTACTACTACTACTACTACTACTACTACTACAACTCTTCCTCCTCCTCCTCCTCCTACCACTACTACTTCTACTATTACTACTATTACTTCTGTCAAAATATTTCCACCATCAGTGTTCAAAACTTTTGAATTAACGTATTCTAGTGCACTAAAAAACAAAATGTCAGTCCTGTGTCAGCGATCAAAGTCTTGCTAAACATTTTAATTTGCTTTTACTTAGACTCCATGTTTTATTTTGTGCAGGCGAGGCATTTTTAATCTTTTAATATGAAAAATTGTTATTTTTATTCTTAACAAGCCTCTTTATAATAGGGCCATAGGCGATGTATTTTTAAAATTCATTAATCTTTTTTGACAAGGGCTAAGGCTCTTCGTCTCATCAGCTCTCCTCCTCATACTGAAAGTCATCTACCTCTTAAAGTCCGCCGCCATGTTGCTTCTCTTTCTATCTTCTGTCGATATTTTCATGCCGACTGCTCTTCTGAACTTGCTAACTGCATGCCTTCCCTCCTCCTGCGGCCCCGCTGCACACGACTTTCTAGTTTCTACTCATGCTCATCCCTATACTGTCCAAACCCCTTATGCAAGAATTAACCAACATCTTCACTCTTTCATCCCTTACACTGGTAAACTCTGGAACAGCCTTCCTTCGTATATATTTCCTCCTGCCTATGACTTGAATTATTTCAAGAGAAGTGTATCAAGACACCTCTCCTCCCGAAACTGACATCTCTTTTGGCTGCTTATTACTTTTGTCTTTGTGGGAACAGCGATTAGCGGGCCTTTTTTTACGCCTTTTTTTGTTGCCCTTCAGCTGTTTCTTTAGCTGAAAAAAAACAACAACAACTTATGGAACAGATTTTTATGCAGATGCTATGGATATAGATTGGTGCTAGAATTACATGGACACATAACCATGAGCATCATATTTTATATATATATATATATATATATATATATATATATATATATATATATATATATATATATATATATATATATATATATATATATATATATATATTAGACTTTCAGATGGGCAGATGGTCGGCCCAAGCCCGTCTTGGCGCAGGTAATTTTTTATAGTGGCTCCAGTTATGTTTGGCTCATGCTGCCCCCCGGAACTTATTCTTGATTCACTTGGACGGTTTCTTCTAGAGTCCGGGTTGATGGGTGGTCTTCAGGACAGCATGTGGGTAGTCTTAGGCCACTCGGCGGTAACTGAAAAATCCCAGGTGGTAGCGTGGGGATTCGAACCGACGTTGTCCATGGCGCCGTGAATGTGAGCCCAGCACGCTAACCACCTATAGCCACTATATATATATATATATATATATATATATATATATATATATATATATATATATATATATATATATATATATATATATATATATATATATAGCGTTCGATCTATAGGTATATGAGTAATGTACAGATATTGTATGTTACGAAAAAGGAATGATTGATTGATCGATTACTGCTATACTTGGGAAGGCAGTGGCTGAGTGGATAGCGTGACGGCGCCGCGTTCCGGACGACGCGAGTTCAATCCCCGCCCGGTGCCACCAAGCTGGGGGTTTTCAGCCGCCGCCGAGTGGCTTAAAACTACCCACATGCTGTCCAGAAGACCACCTATCAGCCCGGACTCTAGATTCTGGGATTAAAGATGAGCTCCGGGAGGGCAGCATGAGCCATTGCAAGATGGCGCCACTATAAACACTTGCCTGAGCCACAACGGGCTGGGCCATACAATCAGGCCCCTCCAAAAAACAAGCCTACCGGCGCCATAGGCGAAGATGTAAAAAAAAAAAATACTACTACTACTACTACTACTACTACTAATAATAATAACAGCGTTACCTGACGGACTTTTATAGTAGTACCAGAACAAACCAGAAAACATACCAGATGAGAGCAAACCGTACCAGGGCGAGTCTTCCTCCTCTATTAACCCGTCCACTGCTCTCCGCCATGACTGTCACCACACACACTGTTCTTAACCTTCCTCTCTGCCGCTCGTAACTGTTGCATCACACACTCGGATGTTCCACCGCTTCCTTCTCTCTCCCTTCTCTCCTCCTTTACATGCTTTCCCCGCCCTCCCTGTTCCTTCCATTTACCAGTTCTTGCTTTTAACACTAACTCACTCCCCTTGGGGCCGCATTCTTAAACATTTCGCCGCCCGAGCACACACATTTAACAAGGCTTTTAGAGGGTGTGGGCATTTCCAGGTGTAGTTTCCTTCCATTTACTTGTTCTTGCTTTTAACAGTAACTTACTCGCTTAGGGTCGTGTACTTAATGATTTTAGCGCATACATTGAACGGGGCTTTCGTAGGAGGTGTGAGGGGTCTTTCATCCTATCCTTGCTCTCCCATTATATCTCCCTTTCCTCCCCTCCCCTTACAGGTCACCCCTTAGCTCTTTCCTGTATCCTTGCTCTCCCATTATATCTCCCTTTCCCTCCCCTTACAGGTCACCCCTTAGCTCTTTCCTGTATTCTTTCTCTCCCATTATATCTCCCTTTCCCTCCCCTTACAGGTCACCCCTTAGCTCTTTCCTGTATCCTTCCTCTCCCATTATATCTCCCTTTCCCTCCCCTTAGTCTTATACGTCAGGTCATCCATTAAGTCATTACTGTCACGTTGTTGTCCATTATTTTTCTCCCGGCCCGAGGCATAAAGACAGGCTTGCTCGCGTCCGTGACTATTCTCGGCGGGCTGGGATGGAGGAAGCGCTTGTGTCTGTTGCTTTTTTGTTGTTATTACTCCTGGCTCCCGGATATGTATGAGCTGGTCTCTCTCTCTCTCTCTCTCTCTCTCTCTCTCTCTCTCTCTCTCTCTCTCTCTCTGTGTGTGTGTTGCCTCAAGTTCCTTCCTGTAGAAAAACTGGTCAAGGACTCCTCCTCCTCCTCCCCTTCCTCCTCCTCCTTCTGCTCTACCTCCGCTTCTTCTTCTTCTTCTTCTTCTTCTTCCTCTTCCTCCTCCTCCCCTTTTTCCTTCTTCCCCATCTCCTTCTTCCTCCTTCTCCAATTTCCTTTACCATGGGAAATAGTACGTGCTGGAGCCCTTAACACACACACACACACACACACACACACACACACACACCTGTACCCACTCCTAGAAAGAAGTACACACGTTTTTAAATATCCTTTTCCGTGTGTGTGTGTGTGTGTGTGTGTGTGTGTGTGTGTACATGGAATGCGCTACGGGCGAAAAAACCTCGTCAGTGTGAATTTGAACCCTCCATCAACCCCGTTAGCACACACACACACACACACACACACACACACACACACGCGTAGGAGAAAAATCAATACGGGAAGGAAATAAACTATAAATAACAAACAAGTACATGCACTCTCTCTCTCTCTCTCTCTCTCTCTCTCTCTCTCTCTCTCTCTCTCTCTCTCTCTCTCTCTCAAGGACAGTCTGGAAGGAGAGTTTACAAGGCACAACACCGGACAGTCTGACTCGCAGCGGTGGTGGTGGTGGTGGTGCAGGCTGGTGAGAGAGAGAGAGAGAGAGAGAGAGAGAGTTGTTTTTAATTGTTATGGTTATGTGTGTATGTATGTATGTTACGTATGTGTGTGTGTGTGTGTGTGTGTGTGTGTGTGTTGCAAGGAAAAGCGTCGAATAGTGAACTGGAAAAGGAAATAGTGACAATAATAATAATAATAATAATAATAATAAGGAAGTAAAAGAAAATGTGTGTTGAGAAATAAAGAAAGTGATTGGGAAAGAGAAAAGAAACTAAAAAGATAAAGAAAGAAATAAAGTCATTGAAAAAAAAAATGTGAGAAATTGAAAGAAAGGAAAAAGAAAGAAAAGATGAAAGAATGAAAATATGTTAGAGAGAAAGGAAGGAACTGAGTGGAAGAAAAGAAGAAAAATAGGAAAAAGAAAAGAGAGGAAGACAAAAAGAGAAGAGGAAATGACGAAGAAAAAGGAAAACAACAGTGACGAGAAGAAGAAAATTGAGAAGAAAAAGAAAACAACAACAACAACAGAGAAAGAAAGAACTGAGTGAAAGAAAAAGAAAAAAAAATAGGAAAGAGTGAAAAAAGCAAGACAAAAAAAGAAGACAGGTAAAGAGGAAGTGAGGAAGAAAAAGGAATAAAATAATACCTTGAGAAGAAGCATTGAGAAGAAAAAAAGAAAGAAAACAACAACAGACAAAGAAAGAACTGAATGAAAGAAAAAGAAGAAAATAGGAAAGAGTGAACAAAGCAAGACAAGAAAAAGACAGGTAAGGAGGAAGTGACGAAGAAAAGGAAAACAATAGTGACGAGACGAAGTATTGAGAAGAAAAAGAAAACAACAACAACAACAACAGAGAAAGAAAGAACTGAGTGAAAGAAACGAAGAAAATAGAATAGAGTGAACAAAGACAGACAAAAAGAAGACAGGTAAAGAGGAAGTGAGGAAGAAAAGGAAAACAATAGTGACGAGACGAAGCATTGAGAAGAAAAAGAAAACAACAACAGAGAAAGAAAGAACTGAGTGAAAGAAAAAGAAGAAAATAGGAAAGAGTGAACAAAGACAGACAAAAAGAAGACAGGTACAGAGGAAGAAAAAGAAAACAACAACAGAGAAAGAAAGAACTGAGTGAAAGAAAAAGAAGAAAATAGGAAAGAGTGAACAAAGACAGACAAAAAGAAGACAGGTAAAGAGGAGGTGAGGAAGACAAAGGAATACAAAAAAGCACCTCGAGAAGAAGCATTGAGAAGATAAAGAAAGAAATGAGAGAAAAAAAGAGAAAAACGAAGAGAAAAATAGTGAAAATAATAAAAAAATAAAGGAAGAAACAAAAAATAAAGAAACTACTGATAAATAAAATAATGAATGGGAGAATGGGAAGAGAAAAAAGGAGAGAGGAGAAAAGAAAGATAAGATGAAAGAAAGAAGGAAAGAAAGAAAGGAACAAAGACTCAAACAAATAAGAAAATAGATTAGAAAAGAATGAATGAACGAAGGAAAACAGAAGAAAGGAAGCAGAAGAGAAAGAAGGATTAGATAAAACACGAAGCAAAGAGAAAAGAAAGAAAATAATGAATGAATGAAAGAATAACAAGGAGAAAAGAATGAAAGAATAAAAGTGAACGAAAAAAATGAATGAAAAAGAAAAAAAAGAAGGAAAAGAATGAGGAAGTAACTAGCGAGGAAAAACAAACAAAGAGAACATTCAGGAAGCGACAAAAAAACCCATAAAAAAGAAAGAAAAAGAACATAAGAAAGAAAGAAAGAAAGAAAAATAGGATAATAAAAGGGAAGAGATAAAAACATATATAAAAAAGACAGTCACAAACTTTTATGAGCGCGCATACACACACACACACACACACACACACACACACACACACACACACACACACACACACACACACACATTCATTACCTACCTGTCTAATTGTACACACACCAACAAGCGCACACACACACACACACACACACACACACACACACACACACACACACGTAACCAGACAGACAGACAAACAAAAAACAGACAAGTTAAGTTTTTTATGACTGGTGGTGGTGGTGATGGTGATGGCGTTTGTGGTGGTGAGTGTTTATGGTGCTGAGAGGGAGGGGGACATGGCGGTGTGTATGTAGTTGTGATGGTGATGGTGGTGATGATGGTGGTGGTGATAATGATGTTGATGATGATAATGTACTGGTGATGGTGATGACACACTGGTGATGAAGGTGATTTGGTGACCATGATAGTGATGGTGATGGTGGTGATGATAGTGGTAATGGGTGTGGTGATGGTGGTGATGGAGGTAATGGTGGTGGCGTTACCTTCACCACCACCACCACCGTTGCACAACACGGAACTAAGAGATCTAGTTCCTTCCTTCTCTCTCTCTCTCTCTCTCTCTCTCTCTCTCTCTCTCTCTCTCTCTCTCTCTCTCTCTCTCTCTCCCCCATCGTGTATTTAACAGCGAAAAAAAAAAAATCTCTAAAGGAGATAAATTTCTTAGACATACAAAATAATGTGCAAAACTCGACAGGAAATTACATACTTTATCGTGAAAAAAGGCGGCGAATGAAGTGTATGTGAGTCAAGGCGTCGGTGTGAGGAAAATATTCCCGTAAACTAAAAATATTCAGAACTTTCTTCAATTAAATAAACCACGAAAAGGAGATTGGAGGTCGGATTGAACCCTTAACTGGCAGCGCAGGTAACATACTAACTGAAAATCAACACGTTACGAACGTGTTGAATAACTATTTTTCCTCGGCATTCAGTACCAGTTTGACCGCCGCCGCCACCATCATCAGTGGTTTCATGTACTAATGGAGATCCAGTTTATGCCCTGCCGAGTCTTGAAATAACCACCGAAAAAGTTCTTTATGCGTCCAATCCCTCAAAACAAAGAAAAGCCCAGGACCGGACAGTATTATATCCTAAACTACTTTCAGGAACAAAAAGAGAAATGTCAGTTCCTCTCACATTCTTATTTGATAATGTCCGTGTGAAAAGGCATCCTCACATTGAATTGGATTTTTTTTTTTTTTTTTTTGACGTTCCGCCTATGGCGCCGGTAGACTTTCTTGATGGGACCTCATGGTCGACCCCAGCCCATTACGGCGAAGGCAAGTGTTTTATGGTGGTGCCATTTTGCTCAGAGCATTCTGCCCCCCGGAACATATCTTTCCTCCAGTCTAGAGAGTTTCGTTAGAGTCCGGATTGATGGTCTTCAGAACAGCATATGGGTATAGTCTTATAAGTGATGACTGGAAATTGTCAGCTTGTGACGACGGGCGGGTCTCGAACCCGGGTCCTCCAGGATGTCGCGCCCGCACTCTGATCACTCAGTCACCATCTCCCCAAAATGGCTGACGTCAAACCGATTTTTTGGAAAGTAGAAAAAAATGAACTATAGCATAATTAGAACAAAAATTGTAAATTATACCTTAAAAGTCATTCTCTAATTAAGGACTCCGACCTTTTGTAACGACGTCTAAGTTTATGACATAACCAAATCACTGAACGTAGCCTATCTTGATTTCCAGAAAGCGTTTGATAAAGTTCCACATCATAAGTTACGCTATAAAATCAAGCAACTCGGTATTGACGGTAAAGTACATGTGCACCAATGGATCGCAAATTGGATGAGCAACAAACAGCAAAGATGGAGATCAACGGATTTAACTCAGAGTGGGCGCCACTCACTAGTGGCGTCCCTCAGGGCTCGGTTCTTGGCCCAGTGCTGTTTATAACTTACATCAAAGACACTGATGGTGGATTGAATAATATCATTAGTAAGTTTGCAGACGACACAAAGATTTGTACTTCGGTCCTCACTGACGAAGACAGACAAAGCCTCCAAGAAGATTTGCATAAAATTTCAGCTTGGTCTGATAGATGGGAGATGCCCTTTAATATAGATAAGTGCCAGGTCCTTCAAGTTGGAACAAGTAATAAGAGTTTCGATTACAAAATGCGTGGCGTTAAACTCAGAAGCGTTCAGTGTGTCAAGGACCTGGGTGTCAAAATCGCGTCAACCTCAAATTCTCACAGCAATGCATCGATGCAGCAAATAAAGCGAACAGAATGTTGGGTTCAATAAGAGAAACTTTGCTTTCAAGAATAAAGATGTAATACCACCACTTTACAATAGTTCAGTCAGGCCCCACTTGGAATATGCGGTTCGGTTCTGGTCTCCCCACCACTGGAAAACTTTGCTAAATTAGGTGTGCAACGTAGGACAACGAAGATAATTTCCTCCTTGCGCAACTTTACTATGAAAGTTTGTTCTCTCTTGAGAACCGTCGCCTCCGAGGAAAACAGATCGAATGCTTCAAAATACTCATTGGTCTTAAGAAAGTGTACATATCAAAATTGTCTTTGATCGACGACACGTTGCGAACGAGAAATAATGGCACAAAGTCATGTGAAAACAAATAAATTCAGACTGCACTAAAGTTTTCTTCACCAACGTTGTAGTGGTCCAGTGTAACACGATTAATTAATTTAAAAACAAGCTCGACCGACACTTCCTTCAGCTTGATATTCGCTAAAGCAGAAATGATCGGTCTTGTTGGCCATTTAAAGAAGTTCCCAATATTATTTATAAGGACAGACAACAGCGTATGCTTACAACTTTACCATCAAGTCTGAAAGGCAGGGTTTGTGTGGTCTGAACATCTATGTAAACCTCTCTCTCTCTCTCTCTCTCTCTCTCTCTCTCTCTCTCTCTCTCTCTCTCTCTCTCTCTCTCTCTCTCTCTCTCTCTCTCTCTCGTGTGTTATGTGAGCGATTTTTTTCCAGGAAAGATATTAAAGAATCTCTCTCTCTCTCTCTCTCTCTCTCTCTCTCTCTCTCTCTCTCTACCCCCCCTTGAGGCAGCTGATTAAAAAGGAATAGGAAGAGTTCGAGAAGGAAGAAGAAAAATTGGAGAGGAGAGCAGGAGGAGGAAAAGTTACAGAAAGAAGAAGAAAAAAAATACTGTATAGAAGAAGAAGAGGAGGAGGAGGAGGAGGAGGAGGAGGAGGAGGAGGAGGAGGAGGAGGAGGAGGAGGAGGAGGAGGGTTTGGAAGAGGAGGAGGAGGGTTTGGAAGAGAAGGAGGAGGATTTAGAGGAGGAGGAGGAGGAGGAGGAGGAGGATCAGGAAGAGGAGGAGAGGATGTTTGCCGACGTTCTCCTCACCGTGAGTAAATGTACACACACACACACACACACACACACACACACACACACACACACACACACACACACAGGAAACAGCTAAAAATAATACCATACTACTACTATTACTACTACTACTACTACTACTACCACGCTTATCACTATTTCAGAAGATGATGGAGATGAGGAAGATGAAGATGAGGATGCTGGGGGTGACGATGATGATGGCGATGATTCCTCTTAGCCAACAGATCTCCGTGAAACGACACCTTTCCAACGACCATAACGACCCCCTCTCCCACCCCCCCGACGACCCCTCTCACTCCTCGTCCTCCTCCGCCCACGACCTCAGTCACAGTCTCCACATGCTGATGACCGGTCTGAGCGAGTCACCACACTTGGCCGCCATGTTGGACAGCCTGGGTGAGTACTGGTGATGACTGGTGCTGGCTGGTGATGACTGGTGGTCGTGGTGATGGCGACGGGTACTTGAGTTCGTTGAAAGTTTATCATATACATCAACGATTTTGGCTGCGGTACAACATTTTTTCATATTCTACATTCGGCCTATGGCGCCGGTAGGCTTTTATTATGGGATTTGTTGGTTGGTCCCAGCCCGTAATGGCGCAGGCAAGTGTTTATAATGGCGCCATCTTACTTGGCTCATGCTGTTCCCGGAGCTTATTTTTCATACTCTTTAGAGAGGTTATCTAGAGTCCGGGTTGAAAGGTGGTCTTCAGGACAACATGCGGATAGTCTTGCAGCTTGTAACGGCGGGCAGGACGCGAACGCAGGTCCTCCTCGACATCGCGCCCGCACGCTGAACACTCAGCCGCCGCCTCCGCTAACTAGTAACAATCAAGTTGCGCCAGTTTTGTGCCCTTAAGCTGCCTCTTTGGCTGTAAAAATTAAAGTTTGGTTAAGACACAAAAACAGCGAGGCTTAGTTACTCCAGGAGGAACTAAGAACTGTACGGGTGGGCCGACGAATGGGTGATGCAGTTCAACATCGACAAATACAACGTCCCACAGTGATTACACATTACATATAAAACAGTTCTTGACCACTCCGGCTGCGAGAGGGGTTTGGGTCTACGTGTGACCTTCCACCAGAAATCACCGTATTGCCGCGAGAATCCGTGGAAAGAGTCTTGGGTTATATTTCTAGAGGCGTCAGCAAAAGGAATTCAGAAGTTATCCTCAAACTGTATCTGGCTCTGTTAGGCCTCACTTGGATTACGCTCTACAATTTCGGTGCCCCTATCACAGGAAGGATATAGATTCCCTCGAGACAGTACAGAGGACAACGACAAAGATGATCCAGGGACTTGGGATTTTACCGTACAGAGAAAGACTAAATTGTATCTGGCTCTGGTTAGGCCTCACCTGGACTACCCTGTTCAGTTTCGGTGCCCCTGTCATAGGAAGGATATAGATTCCCTCGAGGCAGCACAGAGAAGAGTAACTAAAATGATCCAGGGACTTGGGAATTTACCGGGCAGAGATAGACTAGAAAAATAAACTTAACTTACTTTATTTGGAAAGACGTAGACTGCAATGGGATTTAAGAAGAAGTTTTGCTTTGGTTAAGAAGATCAATGATGGCGGTTTAGATGAAGTATACTTATATTAGTTACGATGCGAATGTAAATAATAGTAATAATAATAATAATAATAATAATAATAATAATAATAATAATAATAATAATAATAATAATAGGTAACAAGTGTAACATATTCTTATATAATCTGGTACGGAAAAAATAAAGAGAGAGAGAAAAAGAAAGAAAGTGAGAAAGAGAGAAAACCACTCGCTCACACTTGCTCCTCTGCTGGGACTGACAGCGACAGCCCATCATTTTTTATCCTCTCTCTCTCTCTCTCTCTCTCTCTCTCTCTCTCTCTCTCTCTCTCTCTCTCTTGATGCCTTTCAGTTTTATTTTTTTCTTTCACTTTTTCTCACATTCATTCATTCAATCTCTCTCTCTCTCTCTCTCTCTCTCTCTCTCTCTCTCTCTCTAAGAAATCTTATAGGGGCATTCTTTTTCTTTCTCTCTCTCTCTCTCTCTCTCTCTCTCTCTCTCTCTCTCTCTCTCTCTCTCTCTCTCTCTCTCTCTCTCTCTCTCTCTCTCTCTCTCTCTCTCTCTCTCTAAAAGCCAAATTCCCTGAGCTAATGAGATGGTGATGAATGGAGGAGGAAGAGGAGGAGGAGGAGGAGGAGGAGGAGGAAGAGATTTAAAAGAAGAGGAAGGAAATTAGCTACAGTAGAACATAAAAGCTCCTCTCATAATAATAATAATAAAAATAATAATAATAATAATAATAATAATAATAATAACAATAATAATAATAATAATAATAATAGTCATAATAACAATCATCGTCATCATCATCATTTTCTTCTTTTTCTTCAGTCGTGGATGACCAAGAAGACACGAGAGCGATGGAGAGCGTGAAGAACGTGATGAAGATGAGGAAGAAAGAAAGAGAAGGAGGAGGAAGAGGAGGAGGAGGAGGAAGAGGAGGAGGAGGAGGAAGGCGAAGAGGAGACGCCCATTTGCACCACCAGGATGAAGAAGGAGAAAACGGAGGAGGAGGAGCAGGAGGAGGAGGAGCAGGAGGAGGAGGAGGAGGAGGAGGAGAAGTAGGAGGAGGAGGAGGGACACAAACTGCTGAATTCACCTTGGAGCCTCATCTTGGACCCGCCATCTTGCCTTTCGAGGTAAGTAACAGTAGTAGTAGTAGTAGTAGTAGTAGTAGTAGTAGTAGTAGTAGTAGTAGTAATAGTAGTAGTAGTAGTAGTCATAGTAGTAGTAGTAGTAGTAGTAATAGTAGTAGTAGTAGTCATAGTAGTAGTAGTAGTAGTAGTAGAAGTAGTCATAGTAGTAGTAGTAGTAGTAGTAGTAGCAGTCATAGTCGTAGTAGTAGTAGAAGTAGTTTTTTTTTTTTACAACAAAGGAGGCAGCTCAAGGGCACACAAAAAAGAAAACAATAATAAAAAAAAGACCGCTACTCGCTGCTCCCAAAAAAGAATCAAAAGAGGTGGCCGAAAGAAAGGTCAATTTCGGGAGGAGAGATGTCCTGATACCCTCCTTTTGAAAGAGTTCAATTCGTAGGGAGGAGGAAATACAGATGAAGGAAGATTGTTCCAGAGTTTACCAGCGTGAGGGATGAAAGAGTGAAGATGCTGGTTAACTCTTGCATAATGGGTTTGGACAGTATAGGGATGAGCATGAGTAGAAAGTCGTGTGCAGCGGGGCCGCGGGAGGGGGGGAGGCATGCAGTTAGCAAGTTCAGAAGAGCAGTCAGCGTGGAAATATCTACAGATATAGAAAGAGAGGCAACATCGCGGCGGAATTTAAGAGGAAGACTATCAGTAGGAGGAGGAGAGCTGATGAGACGAAGAGCCTTAGGCCCGTACCAAAAGTCACGAAGGTTTAGCGACGAAGATCGAAGGGAAGGACGGTGCGTACCTATAGTCACTAGCATTTTTGGAACGAAGGTCTGCGGGAGAGACGAAGGGAAGGCAAGGTCTACCCCGTGTCTTCCCTCAGACCTTCGAATAAAAATGTTTATTTTCCTAATTTGGCGTGACAAATAGTTGCGGTTCAGTTAAAACAACCTGAGAAAATATTTTCCCTATTTGGAAAGTCATATATTATAGTTGCAGCGAATATGTTTGTCTTGTTTACAACAACAGCACACGCCTTCAAAGCACAGAGGTACCAGGCCAGCCAGGCGGGAACCTTCGCGGCTCACATTCTCCAACGATATATGGGTTTTCAAATTCTTTCTCATTTCAGTTAAGACATCTGGCTCTGCAAGTGCAAACAAAGGGCATCTTATTAATTTACTGCATGAAAATAACGATTGATAATGGAAAAAACCCATGAAATAATAAATAATAACTGTTGAGTGCGATGCTAGGCTATTTCGAATATATTAGGCTACCCATGTTATTTATACATGCAACATCAAAATTCCTTATGTATAGACACTTACAGAGTCGTATGTCACTTTATATCCCTTAATGAGATGAAATATGAGTATCTGAAAGGCTATAGATCGTTCGAGTATGATAAAACTATACTGTTTGATATATAAGTTGTTTCTTCGTGTTCTTGTATGGTATATTATCGATGCAAAACTTCTGTTTGCGGTTCATATACAATGGTTTGAGGATTTTTTGTATACACAAACATTCACATGATCTTCATGCAATCACAAACTCACAATGCGCAGGTGCCACATCTACGTTCACGAGTGGACAGACGGAATGAAACGGACAATATTATGGCTGTAATAGCACCATGGAGGTATTATACCTCCATGAATAGCACTGTGTGTTTGTATGTGTGTGCGTGCATTAGATCTGGTCGGTGAAAAGTAGCCTGTAGTGTGTGTATGTGCATTTACCTTTTCGAGCGACTTGTGGTAAGGATTGAAGGCACGGTCTGAGGCCGTGCCTACATTGTCAAAGGGAAGGTACGCGGCTCGACCTTCATGACTCTTGATACGGGCCTTAGACTCCACTCTGTCCAGAAGAGCTGTGTGGGTGGAGCCCCCTCACACGTGAGATGCATACTCCATACGAGGGCGGACAAGGCTCCTGTATATGGATAGCAACTGCGCGGGGAAGAAGAACTGGCGGAGACGATACAGACCGCCCAACCTCGAGGAAGCTGATTTAGCGAGAGAGGAGATATGAAGTTTCCAGTTGAGATTTTGAGTTAAGGATAGACCGAGGATATTTAGTGTTGAAGAAGGTGACAGCTGAGTGTTGTCAAAGAATAGGGGATAGGTGTTTGGAAGATTGTGTCGAGTTGATAGGTGGAGAAATTGAGTTTTTGAGGCATTGAAGGACACAAGGTTCCTTCTGCCCCAATCGGAAATGATAGCAAGGTCTGAGGTTAAGCGTTCTGCAGCCTCCAGTCTGGAGTCGTGTACTTCCTGTTGAGAGGGTCTTCTATTGAAAGAAGTTGAATAATGCAGAGTGGAGTCGTCGGCGTATGAGTGGACAGGACAGTTTGTTATGGAAAGAAGATCATTGATGAATAACAGGAAGAGAGTGGGTGATAGGACAGAGCCCTGTGGAACGCCACTGTTGATAGGTTTAGGGGAAGAGCAGTGACCGTCTACCACCGCAGAGATAGAACGGCCGGAAAGGAAACTGGAGATAAAGGAACAGAGAGAGGGACAGAATCCGAAAGAGGGCAGTTTAGAAAGCAAAGACTGGTGCCAGACTCTATCGAAGGCTTTCGATATGTCTAGCGCAACAGAGAAAGTTTCACCGAAACGGCTAAGAGAGGATGACCAAGAGTCAGTTAAGAGAGCAAGAAGATCGCCAGTAGAACGCCCCTTACGGAATCCATACTGGCGATCAGATAGAAGGTTAGAAGTGGAAAGGTGCTTTTGAATCTTCCGGTTAAGGATTGACTCAAAAGCTTTAGATAGACAGGAAAGTAAAGCTAGGATTAGAACGGTTACCCTTCTTAGGCACAGGCTGTACAAAAGCATACTTCCAGCAGGAAGGAAAGGTAGATGTTGATAGGCAGAGACGAAAGAGTTTGACCAGGCAGGGTGTCAGCACGGAAGCACAGTTTTTAAGGACAATAGGAGGCACTCCATCAGGTCCATAAAGTGGTAGTAACAATAGTAGTAGTAGTAGCAGTAGTAGTAGTAGTAGTAGTAATAGTCGTAGTAGTAGTAGTAGCAGTAGTAGTAGTAGTAGTAGTAGTAGTAGTAGTAGTAGTAGTAGTAGTAGTAGTAGTAGTAGTAGTAGTAGTAGTAGTAGTAGTAGTAGTAGTAGTAGTAGTAGTAGTAGTAGTAGTAGTAGTAGTAGTAGTAGTAGTAGTAGTAGTAGTAGTAGTAGTCATTGGCGGGGTGGGGCCAATGAATTGCTTTGTGAAAGGATATGAGAGAATATACCGCTCACAACGCAACTCTAATAGATGGAGGCCCGTTCAAAAAAAAAAAAAAAAAAAAAAAAAAAGTAGTAGTAGTAGCAGTAGTAGTAGTAGTAGTAGTAGTAGTAGTAGTAGTAGTAGTAGTATAGTAGTAGTATAGTAGTAGTAGCAGAAGTAGTAGTAGCAGTAGTAGTAGTAGTAGTAGTGGTAGAGGTAGCGGTAATAGTAGAAGTTGTACACAAAAATAATCACCACTACCATTTCATCAAAACTTCATCACCATTCTTTCAACACCACTTCATCATCACCTTTTCATTACCAATAAACATCAGACCTGCCAGTCTGGGCGTAAGCCACTCTTGGTGAGGCATGTACGGGAGGCGAGCGGGTGCTCTCTCTCTCTCTCTCTCTCTCTCTCTCTCTCTCTCTCTCTCTCTCTCTCTCTCTCTCTCGCCTCCAGTGACCTCACTTTCCGTTTCCCTACTGTCTCCTCAGCACCAGAGGGTAGTTCACAATGCTCTCTAAAGACAAAAATTCTCACGTTTCACACCACGCTACATACACGCGACACGCACACCATTTCCTCAAACTTATCAAACTTTATTATGGAAAGTCTCCATCCGAGGGAGAGGACCAGAACTGTCCCCAGGTCGGACCCCACTTCTGGTGACGAATGAAAGAGGCGTCTTGATAACTCTTACAACTTATCCTTCATAAACTTCTGCAACATTCGCGGTCTTTGCTCTAATTTCCACTCTGTGGGACACTATCTCTCCCCATCTAAACCTCACCTTCTCTTCCTAACCGAAACACACGTGTCTGAGGCTACTGACGGTAATCTACGTATATTCTGTTCCCCCCTAAATCCTAAAGTTTAATCCAAAGCTGGATGTTGCGTCTATGAATACAATGATATCACTTGCTCTCGGGCCCAATACCTTGATTCTTCAGAATTTTCCACCATCTGGCTACGACTTCATTGTCACTATCACTAAATACGTATGTGCCGTTTATCTCTCAGCTAACTCTATCAACTATGTAAATTTCTTTGACTATTTGAATTCTAAAATGGAGCACATCTTGACTCACTCTCCCTTCGCTGAAAATCTCTTGAGAGATTTCTATGTTCACCGCCAGCTTTAGCTTTCATCCTCCTTCACTGACCAGTCTGATAAACAAGCTTTCAGCTTTGTTCTCTTTAATCCTCTTACTGAGATTCTTCTGCCTCTTAAATTCCGCCGCAGCGCTGCCTCTCTTTCAGTCTTCTATCGATGTTTTCATGCTGACTGCTCTTCTGAACTTGCTAAATGCATGCCTCCAGGCCTGTCGCGGCCCCGCTGCACACGGCTTTCCATTCTTGCTATTCATATCTCTTATGCAAGAGTTAACCAGCATCTTCATTCTTTTATCCCTTTCGCTGGTAAACTCTGGAACAGCCTTCCTTCGTCTCTCGAATCGTCTGTAGTTACCTTCTCCTGCCTACGACTTGAACGCCTTCAAGAGGGAAAAATCAAGACCAGCAGATTCCAACCCTCTCTTTCTACCACTCTAGCTGTCTTGTGTTTACAGGAGCAGCGATTAGCAGGTTTTTTATTTGTTCTTTTGCCCTTAAGATGCTTCCTTTACTGTAAGAGTCAACATCACCTTAGCACCATTTTACATCGCCACGCAACATCCCTTTTCAACACCACTTGTCTAGCAGTACTCATCACCCATATCAACACCACTATTCCATCATCCCTCAACCCCACCTCATCACCCCCTCTCCCCCACAGGTTCCGGAGGGGTATTTCGTGCCCTTCGTGCCCAGAAACGCGTTTGGTGTCGTGAATGGCGTGTCAAGACCCCCGCACGGCCACGGCTCCTTCTATGCCCACCGGACGCCGGGGCTGGTCGACGTGCTCAACTCCCCCGCGTACGGCTTCCTCTTCAGCGGCTGGCGGCGGTTTGGCGGCGGCGGGGAGGGAGCTGGTCTGGGGCTGGGTCTTGGCGGCGATGCAGGTCTTGATCTGGGTCTTGGGGATTTAGATGGTCTGACTTTTGGGGATTTAGAAGCTCTGGGTATTAGTCTCGCGGATTTAGAAGGTCTCGCGGATTTAGAAGGTCTGGGTCTTGGTCTTGGTGGTGATGGAGGAGGAGATTTTGGTGGTGATGTTGGAGGTCTTGATGGTGTTGGTGGTGTTGTTGGTGGTGATGAAGGAGGAGTAGGTCTTCATGTTGTTGGTGGTGATGAGGGAGGTCTTGCTGGTGGTGGTGTTGGAGATGGTGAGATTTCTTCTAAGCTTGGAGTCGTATTAGGTGGTGGTGAGACTGAAGGTGATGCTGGAGGTGATGTTTTGCCCTTGTCTGAGAGTGAGTTGCTGAGTGCCTAGCCCTCCCTGACCTCACCCAGCACTGGCTCAAGCGCCACTGGGACGGAGATGAGCACCGAGGCCACGCGCAGCTACACCGTATGCCCCAAACTTTGCCTTTACATACTCAGGTCAGGATCAGCTAGCTCAGTGCCCCCTACACAACCCCATGAGACAGGATCAGCTAGCTCAGTGCCCCCTACACAACCCCATGAGACAGGATCAGCTAGCTCAGTACCCCCTACACAACCCCATAAGACAGGATCAGCTAGCTCAGTGCCCCCTACACAACCCCATGAGACAGGATCAGCTAGCTCAGTGCCCCCTACACAACCCCATGAGACAGGATCAGCTAGCTCAGTGCCCCCTACACAACCCCATGAGACAGGATCAGCTAGCTCAGTGCCCC
>NC_066524.1:9911735-9929235 GCF_024679095.1 Eriocheir sinensis | reverse complement strand
ACTGAGGCAAACACACGCGAACTGAAGCAAACACACGCGAACTGAGGCAAACACACGCGAACTGAGGCAAACACACGCGAACTGAAGCAAACACACGCGAACTGAAGCAAACACACGCGAACTGAAGCAAACACACGCGAACTGAGGCAAACACACGCGAACTGAGGCAAACACACGCGAACTGAGGCAAACACACGCGAACTGAGGCAAACACACGCGAACTGAGGCAAACACACGCGAACTGAAGCAAACACACGCGAACTGAGGCAAACACACGCGAACTGAGGCAAACACACGCGAACTGAGGCAAACACACACAAACACACACGAACGCGCGCAAACACACGCAGAGAGTCGCCGTAAATCCACTCCCGACACCTACTCAATCAACACTGACCGGTCTGACCCATCCGATGCCCTTATCAACACTAGGTCGTGCAATCGATATTCGAAGCATATAGTTTTTTCTTATATTCTGGCATTTTAGCGTGAATTGATTTGAAGACGGTATGTTTCTTTTTATATAATAGTGTGTTATTGTAAGTTTATGTTGCATTAGAAGGGTACAGTATAGAAAACATGGATGTTGAAATCGATTAGTTGACCTCAGTTTAGCGTGACAGAATCCTCAAATCTTTACATATATATATATACATTGATGTAGTGATTGGCTCTAGGGAATTTTTACAATATTTTAGCGTTTTATGTATGCATCGTTTTCAAGGGTTAAATTGAAGAAAAAATGGTTAAAATCTATTACGTGACCTTGGTAGGCTATCCTCACATCTTTAAATAGCCTATGGATTGATAACTTGATTAGATTTAGTTAATATTTGTAATATTTTAACGTTGTGTGAAAGTATATATCGTTTTCTAGGGTTAAATTAAAGAAAAATGGTTAAAATCTATTACGTGACGTCAGTAGGCTATCCTCACATCTTTAAATATAGCCTATGGATTTAACTTAATTAGATTTAGTTAATGTTCCTAATATTTTAATGTTTTGTGAAAGTATACATAATTTTCAAGGGTTAATTTAAAGAAAAAAATTGTTAAAATCTATTACGTGACCCCAGTAGGCTATCCTCACATCTTTAAATATAGCCTATGGATTGATAACTTGATTAGACTTAGTTAATGTTCGTAATATTTTAACGTTGTGTAAGCATATATTATCATTTTGCGAGGTTAAAGAAAAAAGGGTTGTTTATAAACGATTACGTGGTTAAAGTAGGCTATCCTGACATCTTTTAATATATACTACCAGTACACTGATAAGTTGATTTGATTTAGGTAACTCCTCGTAATATTTCAACGTTCTGTGTAATTATATATCGTTTTGAAAGGTTAAATTAAAGAAAAAGGTTTGTTTATAATCGATTACGTGGTTACATTAGGCTATCCTCACATCTTTTAATATATACTTTCGGCACATTGATAAGTTGATTTGATTTAGGTAACTCCTCGTAATATCTTAACGTTCTGTGTAATTATATATCGTTTTGAAAGGTTAAATTAAAGAAAAAAGGTTGTTTATAATCGATTACGTGGTTAAAGTAGGCTATCCTCACATCTTTTAATATATACTACCGGTACATTGATAAGTTGATTTGATTTAGGTAACTCCTCGTAATATTTCAACGTTTTGTGTAAGTATATATCGTTTTGAAAGGTTAAATTAAAGAAAAAAGGTTGTTTATAATCGATTACGTGGTTATATTAGGCTATCCTCACATCTTTCAATATATTAATTCCGGTACATTGGTAACTTAATTTGATGTAGGTAACTCCTCGTAATATTTCAACTTTTTGTGTAAGTATATATCGTTTTGAAAGGTTAAATTAAAGAAAAAAGGTTTGTTTATAATCGATTACGTGGTTACATTAGGCTATCCTCACATCTTTTAATATATACTTTCGGCTCATTGATAAGTTGATTTGATGTAACTCCTCGTAATATCTTAACGTTCTGTGTAATTATATATCGTTTTGAAAGGTTAAATTAAAGAAAAAAGGTTGTTTATAATCGATTACGTGGTTAAATTAGGCTATCTTCACATCTTATAATATATACTACCGGTACATTGATAAGTTGATTTGATTTAGGTAACTCCCCGTAATATTTCAACGTTTTGTGTAAGTGTATATCGTTTTGAAAGGTTAAATTAGAGAAAAAAGGTTGTTTATAATCGATTACGTGGTTAAAGTAGGCTCTCCTCACATCTTTTAATATATACTACCGGTACATTGATAAGTTGATTTGATTCAGGAAACTCCTCGTAATATTTTAACGTTTTGTGTAAGTATATATCGTTTTGAAAGGTTAAATTAAAGAAAAAAGGTTGTTTATAATCGATTACGTGGTTAAAGTAGGCTATCCTCACATCTTTTAATATATACTACCGGTACATTGATAAGATGATTTGATTTAGGTAGCTCCTTATAATATTTCAACGTTTTGTGTAAGTATATAATTATCGTTTTCGTGAGTTGAATTAAAGGAAAAATGGTTAATATCGTTACGGGACACAGAATCCTCACTCATTTCATTCTTCCGTGTCCTTCAAAATGACCACAACAACAGCTATTTCACACTCAAATTCAAGGTTACTTACTGATCTAGCCCACTCAGACGCCTCAAACGACACTTAACTTGCAGGATAACAGAGAAAAACAAGCTTGGGACAATAAATTAGTGTTATATTAGGCTAACAGTGCTCGGATGGGCGGGCAGCCGGGCACACACAAGCATTATACAGAACAGAACACACGCCCATCCACGGCATATTCTTGAACACATCGGCGCCTCGACACACATTTTTAACAAGGCTTTCGTAGGAGTTCTGGGTATTCTCAAAGGGAGTTTTACGACACTGGTGGTAGTCTGACCTTTCTTCTGTACCGTGAACCTAAAAAAAACACTCATTAGAGCCCGATTCATCTCCTTTTCGGCCTTTGTAAATAGTTGTTGAAACACTTCGGGGCCCAGCACACACATTTAATAAGGCTTTCATAAGAGTTTCTGGGTATTCTCAAGGGGAGTTTTACGACCCTGGTGGTAGTCTGACCTTTCTTCTGTACCGTGAACCTAAAAAACACTCATTAGAACCCGATTACTATCCTTTTTTGCCTTTGAATTTATTTTTTGTGAGGCGGAAGCGTCTGAAAATACCCACCAAGATTATCGTACTCAGAACATTGCATTTTTTTGTGAAGGAAGCAGCTCAAGGGCAAACATCAATTATAAAACAACCCCGCCAATCGCTGCTCCTATGAAGAAAGTAGACACGAATGGCCAAAAGAGAGGTTAGTTTCGGTTGGAGAGTTCTATCGCTTCATACCCCAAAACTGTCGTACCCGCACAGATAACGACATTAAGTAAAAATTATCGTTAAAACCGTTGGTAGTTAGTGCTTTTATGCGATAATTATGGATCAGAAACAATGTGTTGAGTACGATAACTTGGTACCACTGACTCATACACGCACGCACACACGCACTCTCTCCTCACTAACTCTTCTCTATTCTCTAACTCTCCTATGTACACTTGTACAGGTATCACACCAACATACGCACTCACACGCTTTCCGCTACTTGTTAACTTCTCTCCTCCACTCCCTGACTCTTCTAACACGCACGCACGCACGCACTCACCTCTCTACCCGCTACCGCCTCCTCTCTACTCACTAACTCACTAACTCTTCTATGTACAATATCACAGTCAAGGGGGTCAACATCTACGTATGGAAATACCTTAACAACCTATTATACGTGTGTGTGTGTGTGTGTGTGTGTGTGTGTGTAATTCACCCACCCACGGCCTGATCACGAGCTAGACTCGTCATCGCCAGCAAGTGCCGTCCCGACAGGAGCAAGGCTTCTATAGTCGATCTCTGGGTACTGGCGCCACACACCCCATCCCCCTTGCTCGGAGGGGGACAGTAACCTCTCCTTGTCAGCGGAAAAATCCCGGCCTGAGCGAGGCTCGAACCTCCACCTGCCAGGCCGCAAAGCCTGTCAGCGCAGGGCTTTTAACCACTGAGCTACGGAGCGGTGTGTGTGTGTGTGTGTGTGTGTGTGTGTGTGTGTGTGTGTGTGTGTGTGTGTGTGTGTGTGTGTTACAGTTAAATAATACTAATTCATATTTTACAATTAATTGATAATAATAATAATAATAATGCTAATACAAAAACACGTTCACACCATGTTTTTTTTATATTAGCTACAATAATATACGTAGCTTCCAGTGTGTGTGTGTGTGTGTGTGTGTGTGTGTGTGTGTGTGTGCGCATGCATGTTTGTTTGTTTTCTTTCGTCAACACAAATATGTAACCTAATTATTTTCTCTCTCTCTCTCTCTCTCTCTCTCTCTCTCTCTCTCTCTCTCTCTCTCTCTCTCTCTCTCTCGACTGTTGTTATTTACTTTGCTTCTATTCTTTTCTCTCTTGTCACTATATTTACATTTTTTTTTACAAACTTCTAAATCACTGACTCATTCATGTATTTATATTTACATCTATTTGTTTCTTCTTTTTCTTCTTCTTCTTCTTCTTCTTCTTCCTTCATCTATACTCTATCGTAATGCACATCAGTTTTTTTTTCTCGGCATCTATATTTTTTAAGGCGTCTTGTTGTTCACTCATCTATATATATCATTTATTTTGTTATTTCTTTTTGCAACTATTTTTTTCTTTTCTTCCTCTTTTACTTTCTTTTCTTCTCTCACATCTGCTCTTCCTTCCTTTCTTTTCTCCTTTAGCCTTCTTTTTCTTTTTCATTTTTCTCTTCTTCTAACTTCTCTTCCTTTCTTCCCTCATTCTTTCACGGCATTTTCTCTTCCTTCTTCCTTCTGTCATGGAATCTTCCCTCCTCCCTTCCTTCCTTTCTTCTTCTTTCACTTCCTTCCTTCCTTTCCTCATTCCTTTTACATTTTCTCTCCCTTTCTTCCTTCCTTTCTTCTCTCCTTTCACGGCGTTTTCTCTCCCTTTCTTCCTTCCTTCCATCTCTCCTTTCACGGCGTTTTCTCTCCCTTCCTTTCACGTTTTCTCCCTTCCTTACTTTTACGGCGTTTTCTCTCCCTTTCTTCCTTCCTTTCTTCTCTCCTTTCACGGCGTTTTCTCTCCCTTTCTTCCTTCCTTCCATCTCTCCTTTCACGGCGTTTTCTCTCCCTTCCTTCCTTTCACGGCGTTTTCTCTGCCTTCCTTCCTTTTACGGCGTTTTCTCTCCCTTTCTTCCTTCCTTCCTTTTCTCCTTTCACGGCGTTTTCTCTCCCTTCCTTCCTTTCACGGCGTTTTCTCTCCCTTTCTTCCTTCCTTCCTTCTTTCTCTTTGCAATCTAATATTTCTTCTCTACTTTTTCTTGTTTTCTCTTTCCATTGCATTCATATTTTTTTCATTTTGTCGCCAGTTTTTTTTTTTTCCAACGTTTCTTTGTTTTTTAGTCCCTCGTTTTCCTTAATCTTTTAGTAACACATTTCCTGATTTTTTTTTTATTTCTTATTTTGTGTTGTCATAATTTTTTTTTCCTCGCCATGTTTTTTTCTTCAGTACTTTTTTCCCTCAATTTTCTGTATTTTCTTTTTTTTTCCTCGCTAAGTTTTCTTCAATGAATTTTTCTCCATTTTCTTTTCTTTTTCTCGTTTTCTGTTGGCAAAGTTTTTCCACCTAGTTTTTTCAATGATTTTCTCTCCATTTTCTTTATTTTTTTCTCGTTTTCTGTTGGCAAAGTTTTTCACACCACGTTTTCTTTCAATGATTTACTCTCCGTTTTCTTTATTTTTTTTCTCGTTTTCTATCGGCAAAGTTTATCCACCTTCAATGATTTCCTCTTTTTTCTTTATTTTTTTCTCGTTTTCTATCGGCAAAGTTTTTCACATCACGTTTTCTTTCAATGATTTCCTCTTTTTTCTTTATTTTTTTTTCTCGTTTTCTATCGGCAAAGTTTATCCACCTTCAATGATTTCCTCTTTTTTCTTTATTTTTTTCTCGTTTTCTATCGGCTAAGTTTTTCCACCTTCAATGATTTCCTCTTCTTTTTCTTTCTTTTTTTCTCGTTTTCTATCGGCAAAGTTTTTCACATCGCGTTTTCTTTCAATGATTTACTCCGTTTTCTTTTCTTTTTTTGTTTTCTATTGGCAAAGTTTTCCACCATGTCCCCTTCAATGATTTCCTCTCCCTTTTCTTTATTTTCTGATCAGTTTTTTCGCCAACGATTTTTTTAATAATTTTCTTTCCGTTTTCTTTTTGGTTTTCTTCTCCCCGCCACGTTTTCTCTTTAATGACATTCTCTCCGTTTTCTGTACTCCGCGCCGTCATTTTCTTTCGTCGATTTTGTGTTGCCGGTCAAGTGTTCCTCTTTCATCAACGGTCCATATTTGTTCGCACGTTTTCTCTCTTTTCACTTTTCTTCGTTTATTTTCCTTGCAATTAATATTTCACTCGTTTTTCAGTCACTAGAATTCTTTTTCTTTTTCCTCGGCTTCTATTAATTTTTCTTCTATTTTCAGTTCATCCATTTTTTTATTATTTCCTTTCACGGCGTTTTCTCTCCCCTTCTTCCTTCCTTTCTTCTCTCCTTTCACGGCGTTTTCTCTCCCTTTCTTCTCTCCTTTCACAGCGTGTTCTCTCCCTTTCTTCCTTCTCTCCTTTCACAGCGTTTTCTCTCCCTTTCTTCCTTCTCTCCTTTCACGGCGTTTTCTCTCCCTTCCTTCCTTCTCTCCTTTCACGGTGTTTTCTCTCCCTTTCTTCCTTCTCTCCTTTCACGACGTTTTCTCTCCCTTTCTTCCTTCTCTCCTTTCATTTCATTTCTCATGTTTTCCCTCCATTTTTCTTTTATTTCATTTTTTCAATCATCATTCTTATTTTTCTCGTTTTGGTTTATCCTTCTTCCATTTTCCATCCATCTGCTTCTTTCCATCAATTTTCCATCTTTTGTGTAACTTATAGGCGCATCATCGTCGTCATCAATATCTCAAAATCATCTTTTCTTCTTCTTCTCTAAAAATCATCTCTTCTTCTCTTTTCTCCTCCTCTTTCTCTTCTTTCCTTCATTCGTCATCATCATCTATTCTCTTCTTCTTCCTCTTCTTTTCTCCTTCTCTTCATTTCTCCTTTCGTTCATAATCATCTAAAAATCATCTCTTCTTTTTCTTCTCCCCATCTTCTGCATCTTCATCTTTTCTTTTTTTCTTCTTCCTCTCTCCTTCTTTTCCTCCTTCTCCTCCTCTTCTTCTTCTTCTTAACCTTTTCTTTTTTTCTTCTTCTTCCTCTCTCCTTCTTTTCCTCCTTCTCCTCCTCCTCCTCTTCTTCTTAACCTTTTCTTTTTTTCTTCTTCTTCCTCTCTTTCTTTTCCTCCTCCTTTTCTTCATCTTTTCTTTTTTCTTCTTCTTCCTCTTTCTTTTCCTCCTCCTCTTCTTCATCGTTTTTTCTTCTTCCTCTCTTCTTTTCCTCCTCCTCCTCCTCTTTTCTTCACATTTTCTTTTTTTTTCTTCTTTTTTTCCTCATCTTCTTCCCCCTTTTTTTTCTTCTTCTTCTTCCTCTCTCCATCTTTTCCTCCTCCTCCTCTTCTTCTCTTGTTCATCTTCTTCACCCTTTCTTTTTCTCTTCTTCTTTTCTCTCTCTCCTTCTTTTCCTCCTCCTCCTCTTCTTCTTCTCTCCTCTCCATCATCATCAGCAGCAGCATGTCAAAATCGTAAGCCTACTCGTCCGTTCCCTTCGTTTTTTTCCTTCATATTTATTAATTTATTTTTACGGGGGTCGTGGAGGGTCGTGGAGGGTCGTGGAGGGTCGCCGACTCGTTGGTTCTTTCCGGAGGTCGTTCACGCCCCGACGTCCTCACTAATTGGTATTGCAGATTTTTTTTCCCTCTCCTCTCATTATTTTTCTTTATTTTTTTCATTTCTATTTTTGTTTATCTTTTTTTTTCATTTTCCGCTTCGTCGGCTCAATCTTTTTTATTCTCCTTTTTTTCTTTCTTTCTTTCCTTGACCATTATTCTTTGTTTTGTTGTTGTTTTTTGTTCTTTTTCTTCCGCGTCCGTGCTCGTTAATATTAGAGCGAGCGAGAGAGAGAGAGAGAGAGAGAGAGAGAGAATATACACTCCGCTAGCTAACTCTTGACCACTAGTACAGAACCCAGAAGAAGAAGAAGAAGAAGAAGAAATAGATAAATGCCTTTTTTTCTAAACCGTTGACTTAAAACGTAACTTTCCCGCTCTAAGAAGAAGAAGAGGAAGAAGAAGAAGACAACACAAACTCAGAAGAAGAAGAAGAAGAAGATCCAGACAACTCAGAAGATAAAGAAGAAGAAGAGGAAGAAGAGGAGGAAGAAGACGAGAACAACCCAGGAGATGAAGAAGGCAGACCCAAAGCAGAAGATGAAAGAGCAGAAGAGGAAGTAGAAGAAGAAGAAGAAGAAGACAAACCAAACCCATCAAGAGACGAAGCCTCCATTCCAGCAGCCGAAGAGGACGGGATCGACTCCAGAGGCTCTTGGGGCGGGAACAGTGCCGTCAAATCTCTCCTCCAGGGCCGGCAAAACCTCATCTCATTGTGCCTGACTTTAAGAATCCTAGCCAAATGCCTCTCCCGAAACCTCTTCACATAACTCTCCTTCCCTAAGACCAGCCGCAACTCCCTCCCGCCCCTCCCCGCGCCTTCCGTAGCCCCCATGACGATGTAGGAGTGCCCCCGCCGCATCCTAGGGCAGCGGCAGGACGTGGGGAGCCATAGGAACTCTTTGTGAAGGAGCGGGACCGTGTTCTTGTAGGATTGGCTCACTATGACCTCGTACCGGCGCTGGTTCAGGACCTCTTCCTCGCCGACCACCTGGATGCGTGACACTGCGGGAAGGGAGAGAAGGGGAGGTTAGTGGAAGAGGAGGAGGAGGAGGAGGAGGAGGAAGAGACGAAGAAAGTGGAGAAGGGAAGGGAAGGGAAGGGAGGAGAAAGAGATGAAGGGGAAGGAGAAAGAGGAGGAGAGGAAGGGAGAGAGGGAGAAGAGAGGGAGATAAATGAAATACTACTACTTCTACTACTACTACTACTACTACTACTTCTACTAATACTTACCAAAATCACTTATACAGAATATTTCCTTCGCTTTTCTTCTTTGTCTTCTGCAGGGAGCACATCTTCCTCCTCCTTTTTCCTCCTCCTCCTCTTCTTCCTCTTCTTCCCCCTTCTTCCTCTTCTTCTTCTTCCCTTCCCTTCTTCCTTTCTTCTCCCGGCCTCTCTTCCTCTCCTTTCTCCTCTTCTTCTCTTTTCTTCTTTCCTTCTTCCTGTCTTCTTCTTCCTTCGCTTCTTCGTCCTCCTCCTTCTCCTCCTCCTCCTCCTCCTCCTCCTCCTTCCTTCTTCCCTGGGGATCTTCTCGACTCAATGTAATCCTGTGCTTATATCCCTCCTCCACCTCTCCTCCTCCTCCTCCGCCTCCTCCTCCTTCTCCTCCTCCTCCTATTCTCTCCACTCCTCCTCCTCCTCCTCCTTTTCCTCCTATTTTTCTGTGTTTATGTATTTCGTTATTGTGTCTGTGGTGAGAGGGGGAGGAGGAGGAGGAGGAGGAGGAAGGGGAGGAAGACCAGAACGACCTCCATCCTCCTCCTCCTCGTCTTCCTTCTACTCCCCAACCTCCTCCTCCTCCTCCTCCACCCCATCCTCCTCCTCCTCCTCCTCCTCCTCCTAGCCTTCTTCCTTTCCATTCAAATACGGTAACAGCATTTGCCTCCCTCAATCTTCCTTCCTCCTCTTCTCTTCCTCCTCCTCCTCCTCCTCCTCCTCCTTTCGTATTTAAAGATCTCAAATTCGCTGCTATTCTTGGTGGTGGTGGTGTGGTGGTGATGGTGGTGGTGTTGATGCTGCCCATGATGAGAGCTTCTGGTGGAGGTGGTGGTGGTGGTGGTGGTGGTGTGGTGGTGGTGGTGGAGGCGGTGGAGGTGAAGGGCAGCCAATATTCGTAGTAAATGCCTGGGTTGTGATCTCGTAGTAATACCTGCGAGAGATAGATAGATAGATAGATAGATAGATAGATAGATAGAGATAGATAGATAGAGAGAGAGAGAGAGAAAGAGAGAGAGAGAGATGGGTTAGTTCATGGTTATCATAATTAGATTCATTCACTCATGCTCTCTCTCTCTCTCTCTCTCTCTAACTTGTTCCCTCCATCATCCGTTCACACTTTTTACACATTTTTCTCCCTCCTCCTCCTCCTCCTCCTCCTCCTCTTCCTCCTCCTCCTCTTGCTCCGCACTTCCCTATACAATTAACTTTCAATAGCTCTTTCCTCCTTCCTCTTCCTTCCCCTTTTCCTTTTATGCTCCTCCTCCTCCTCCTCCTCCTCTCTCTCTTCAATAGTATACAATCTCCTTCCTCTTGCTTGAAATACTTCGTCTCCTCCTCCTCCTCCTCCTCTTCGTATTCTCCCCGTCTCCTCCTCCTCCTCCTCCACTGCCTCTTCGTATTGACACCATCTCCTTCTCCTCCTCTTCTTCTTCCTCCTCCTCTCTTTATTCTCACCATAATCTTCTTTCTCAATTCTTCTCCCCCACTTTTTCTCATTCTCTTCTTGTTTTCCTCTTTTTATCTTCTTTTCCTCCTCCTCCTCCTCCTCCTCCTCCTCAATCTTCTCACTATAGCCTCTCTTTATCACTATCTTCTTCTCTTCTACTTCTTCACATCATATCCTCCTCCTTCTCTTCCTCTCTCTTTTTCCTTCTTTTTTCACCATTCCGTCGTTTTCCTCTTCTCTTTTCTTCTCCTTCTTTTCTCTATATTTTCACCTCGTCCTTCTCTTCCTATTCTCTCCACCCCCTTCTCCTCCTTTCTTCTATTTACCACCACCACTGCCTCCTCCCCCTTCTCTTCCTCTTCTTTTCATCATATCCACTTCACACCATCTGCCCTGTACGAAAAGCTTCACTCTCTAACACAAAGCAAAGAAGCAGTAATAATTGGGGAATTTAATTGCCCTAACATTGACTGAGGACTGTTGACTGGAGATCAAGAGGGTAACAGACTTACAGAAATGGTGGAGGATTCGTTCCTCACTCAAGTTGTAACTCAACCGACAAGAGAAAACAATCTGCTGGATCTGGTATTAGTCAGCGACCCCGACCTCATTCGCGACTGTGAAGTTGCTGAGAAAATTACTGGTTGCTATCACCACTTAATCCGTTTTAATGTCAACATAAGTCACAAACTCGTAGACAATCCGTCAGTGATACCAGACGACAAAAAAGCAAATTTCAACCTAGCCCGTGAGCTGCTTCCCCCTACGACCTGGGACCAACTTAACCTCACCCACAATGCAATCGACAACGTGTGGAACGACTTCAAAGATAAGCTTTTGGGGGTAGAGAAGGCTAGTGCCTACGAAACCCAGGCGAGTAAATGGTGACGTAGATTCACCGTGGATGACCAGAGTAATAAAAAGGGCAGTAAACTTAAAAAAAAAAAGGAATTATAACCTAATGCAAGAGAATGACACGGCCGAAGCCAGCACACAGTACCACACCAGCCTCAGAGCTTGTCGCACCCTTATTCGCAGCTATGAAAAACAAATAGCGCGCGACATCAAGACCAACTCCAAAAAATTCTTCACATACATCAGATCGAAAAAAAAAAGTAAAATCGAATATTGGTCCCCTGACAGACGAGACTGGATCTGTAACTCAGGACAGTAAACAGATGGCCAGAATCCTCAACAGTAACTTCGCATCCGTATTCACCGTCGAGGACATCGAAAACTTTCCCGAGGGCCCTGACCCGTCGAGGGGAATCACGCCCCTGGATATTGACTCAATATGCGACCAAGAAGTGAAAAAGCGCTTGGACAAACTCGACACGAACAAGTCAACGGGACCCGACAGTTTGTCCCCGCGGTTATCAAAAGAGCTTAAACAACAAATACTTCAGCCACTCACTAACATATTCAATTGGTCAGTACAACTGAACAAGGTCCAAGAAGCCTGGAAGATGGCAAACGTAACACCGATTTTCAAAAAAGGAGACAAAAGCGTTGAATTAAACTACAGGCTCATAAGTTTGACATCAGTGGCAGGAAAAATACTCGGAAAGATTATTAGAGACAAACTTGTTAAGTTTCTAGAAGACAATAATATAATCTCTGACACCCAGCATGGCTTGAGAAACAAGCGCTCTTGCTTAACGAATCTATTAGACTTCTTCCAAGGTATATATAAGAACTGGGATGCCCACATCCCCAGTGATGTTATATACCTGGACTTTCAGAAAGCCTTCGACAAGGTACCGCACGAGCGACTCCTTAAGAAACTGCACCCGGCGGGCATTGGAGCCAATCTGATCGCGTGGATGAGAGATTGGCTCACCGACAGAAAACAACGAGTACTACTCAACGGACAGCCTTCCGATTGGCTTCCAGTCACTAGTGGAGTGCCTCAAGGGTCAGTGCTGGGACCCATTCTCTTCATCATATATATCAATGACCTCGAATCAGGACTGAAATCCACAACATCGAAATTTGCTGATGACACCAAGGTGGGTGGAAAGGCCCTCACAAAGACCGACTGCGAAATCATTCAGAAAGACCTCAATCACATTATCGAATGGTCGGAAAAATGGCAAATGTCCTTTAATGTTGACAAATGCAAAGTCATGCACATTGGGTCCCAAAATAGTAACCACACATACATCATGAATGGGAGACCTCTGCAGGCGATGCAGGAGGGAAAGGATCTTGGAGTCACTATCAGCAGTGACCTGAAACACGCGAATCACTGTAAAAAAGCATATAACAAAGCCAAAACTATGCTCGGGTTCATAGCGAGGAACTTCGAGTGTAAAACGCCAGCCGTGATGCCATCCTTGTATAATTCCATGGTAAGACCGCACCTCGAGTATGCAGTACAGTTCTGGTCTCCTAATTATAGAAAGGACATTGATTTACTGGAAAAGATTCAACGACGCGCCACGAAGATGATTCCAACCTTAAGGGCTCAACCGTACGAGGAACGACTCAAGCGACTCAACCTCTTTACACTGGAGAAAAGACGCCTACGAGGGGATATGATTCAAGTCTTCAAGTACCTGAAAAAGTACAATAACGATGATTACTCCAAATTCTTTGAACTGCAAACCAACTCAAGAACTAGAAATAACGGTTTACCCATTCAGTCGAGTCGATGTAACACAGACATTGGAAGGAGTTTCTATTCAAACCGAGTCATCCGCCACTGGAACAACCTTCCCTCAGAAGTAGAAAATGCGAATACCATCAACTCCTTCAAATATAGAATCGACCGTCATTTTGTTGCGTCAAGAGTAAACTGAATATCGAGGTGCTTTCATCTGCTCCCCAGGCCCCGAGTGGCTGTCGAGCAGATTAAATCACCTAAGCGGGCAACCTCGTAATGAGCCAATAGCCTTTATGTTTCCTCCTCCTCCTTTTCCCTTACTCCTTCTCCTCATCATTCTCTCTTTCTCACCATCTCCTCCTCCTCCTATTCTTTCCATCTTCTCCACTTCTTCACACCATCTTCTTTCTCTCCTCCCCTCCTCCTCTTCCTCTTCTTCATCTCCTCCTTTTCTTCTTCACACCTCCTCCTCCTTCTCTTCTTCTTCTTTCCATCACCTCCTCCTTCTCCTCCTCCTCCTTCTTCTTTCCATCACATCCTCCTCCTCCTCCTCCTTCTCTTCTGCTTTCCATCACCTCCTCCTCCTCCTCCTCCTCCTTCTCACCATCGCCTCCTCTTCCTCACAGTTTCCTTCTCCTCTTACTCCTTCACTTCTTTCCAATATCTCTTCCTCCACTTCACACCATCTTCTTTCTCTCCTCCCCTCCTCCTCTTACTCTTTTTTCCTTCATCTCCTTTTCTTCTTCACACCTCCTCCTCCTCCTCTTCTTCTTCTTCTTCTTTCCTCCTCCTCCTCCTCCTCCTCCTCCTTCTCACTATCGCCTCCTCTTCCTCACAGTTTCCTTCTCCTCTTACTCCTCCACTTCTTTCCAATATCTCTTCCTCGACTTCTTCACACTATCTCCTGCTACCCCCCCTCCTCCCCCTCCTCCTCCTCCTCCTCAGTATCGCCTCCTCTTCCTCACAATTTCCTCCTCCTCCCCCCCTCCTCACCATGAGCGCGAGGGCCTGGGTGGTGGGGCCGAGCGCAGTGAGGGTCTCGTGATCGGCCTCGTCGCGGGTGTAGGTGAAGGACGAGCCGCCGGCCTCCACCTCGCCCGGCCAGTCGATCAGCCAGTCGCCGTTGAGGAGGTAGCGGTCGTCGTGGGTCTTCAGGGCTGCCGACAAAACGAGGAGGTGGGTGAGTTTGTGTTAGATAGGTGGATAGAAGGTTAGTTAGGCAAATAGAGGGTTGGATAGGTAAGTTGAGAGTTAGATAGATAAATAAGAGGATAACTTTGCATATAAACAGGGAAAGGAGGTTGTGATAGGTGGATAGAAGGTTAGTTAGGCAAATAGAGGGGTAGATAGGTAAATTGAGAGTCAGATAGATAAATAAGAGGATAACTTTGCATATAAACAGGGAAAGGAGGTTGTGATAGGTGGATAGAAGGTTAGTTAGGCAAATAGAGGGTTGGATAGGTAAGTTGAGAGTTAGATAGATAAATAAGAGGATAACTTTGCATATAAACAGGGAAAGGAGGTTGTGATAGGTGGATAGAAGGTTAGTTAGGCAAATAGAGGGATAGATAGGTAAGTTGAGAGTTAGATAGATAAATAAGAGGATAACTTTGCATATAAACAGGGAAAGGAGGTTGTGATAGGTGGATAGAAGGTTAGTTAGGCAAATAGAGGGGTAGATAGGCAAGTTGAGAGTAAAATAGCTAAATAAGGGGATAACTTTGTATATAAACAGTGAAAGAAGGTAGTATATAAGCAGTGGATGAGTTTATGTGTGTGTGGATATGTTAGATAGGTGGATAGAAGGTTAGTTAGGCAAATAGAGGGTTAGATAGGCAAGTTGAGAGTAAGATAGCTAAATAAGGGAATAACTTTGCATATAAACAGGGGAAGGACGTAATGTCTTAGGAGTGGAAGACTTTATGGGTGTGTGGATAGAAGGTTAGATATGTTAATAGAAGCATAATAGGACAATAGAAGGTTGGATGGGTGAATAGAGTATGATTTCGTATTCTATGGGTGTGTGAATATAAGGTTAGATATGTTAATAGAAGCATAATAGGACAATAGAAGGTTGGATGGGTAAATAGAGTATGATTTCGTATTTTATGGGTGTGTGAATATAAGGTTAGATATGTTAACAGAAGCATAATAGGTCAATAGTAGGTTGGATGGGTAAATAGAGTATGATTTCGTATTTTATGAGTGTGTGGATATAAGGTTAGATATGTTAATAGAAGCATAATAGGACAATAGAAGGTTGGATGGGTAAATAGAGTATGATTTCGTATTCTATGGGTGTGTGAATATAAGGTTAAATATGTTAATAGAAGCATAATAGGACAATAGTAGGTTGGATGGTTAAATAGAGTATGATTTCGTACTTTATGGGTGTGTGGATATAATATAAGCAGTGGATGAGTTTATGAACATGTGAATTGAAGGTTAGGTTAGGTCAGGTTAGGTTAGGTTAGGTTCGTTAGACATGTAAATAATGGATAACTTTGTGGGTATGTGTATAGAAGATTAGGCATATAAGGAAATAATTAACTTTGAGTGTAAACAGAAGGTAAACAAGAGCAGGAGGGAGTATGTGAAGGTTTTTTTTTTCTTTTACATCAAAGGAGACAGCTCAAGGGTACAAAAAAGAAACAATAATAAAAAAAGCCCGCTACTCGCTACTCCTGTAAAGAATCCAAAGAGGTGGCCGAAAGAGGGATGACTTTACGTGTGTGTGAAGGGTCAAACATGTAAGGTGACTTTTTGTGTGTGTTTGCATAGATGGCCAGACAAGAAAAGAAGAGGAGGATGTGGTATGCAAACAGTGAATGAATCTTTGGGTCAGAATATTAGGAGTTAGACATGTAAACAAACACTAAGGATCGTATTTTTGTGTGTGTTTGAATAGACGGCCAAACAAGAAAAGAAGAGGAGGATGTGGTATGCAAACAGTGAATGACTCTTTGGGTGAGAACATTAAGAGTTAGACATGTAAACAAACACTAAGGGTCGTATTTTCGTGTGTGTTTGAAGAGACGGGCAAACAAGAGAAAAAGAGATGTGGTATGCAAACAGTGAATGACTCTTTGGGTGAGAACATTAGGAGTTAGACATGTAAACAAACACTAAGGGTTGTATTTTTGTGTGTTTGAAGAGACGGGCAAACAAGAGAAAAAGAGATGTGGTATGCAAACAATGAATGACTCTTTGGGTGAGAATATTAGGAGTTAGACATGTAAACAAACACTGAGGGTCGTATATTCGTGTGTGTTTGAAGAGACGGCCAAACAAGAGAAAAAGAGATGTGGTATGCAAACAGCGAATGACTCTTTGGGTGAGAACATTAGGAGTTAGACATGTAAACAAACACTAAGGATCGTATTTTTGTGTGTGTTTGAAGAGACGGCCAAACAAGAGAAAAAGAGATGTGGTGTGCAAACAGTGAATGAATCTTTGGGTGAGAATATTAGGAGTTAGACATGTAAACAAACACTAAGGATCGTATTTTTGTGTGTGTTTGAAGAGATGGGCAAACAAGAGAAGAAAAGGAGGATGTGGTATGCAAACAATGAATGACTCTTTGGGTGAGAACATTAAGAGTTAGACATGTAAACAAACACTAAGCGTCGTATTTTTGTGTGTGTTTGAAGAGACGGCCAAACAAGAGAAAAAGAGATGTGGTATGCAGACAGTGAATGACTCTTTGGGTGAGAATATTAGGAGTTAGACATGTAATCCAACACTAAGGGCCAGTTTCACAGTTCCCCATGATCGGTTAGTAAGCTCCCAAACCAATACCAGAGCCCTCGAAATTCCCTTGTACAGTGTCTGGTGTTTATATTTAAGTTCATAAATTTGATGAAACTATACAGGAAAAGTCTTGTGTATTTAGTGTGGCATCGAAGACCTCACCATTTGGGATTGTATGGGATTCTATAGTTTGGTTCGGGCTGTTACGAAGACACTGTGCTGGACTGTGAAATCGGCTCTGAGGGTCGTATTTTAAAACATTTCGTCGCCCAAGTACACATATTTGACAAGGCTTTCATAGGAGTTTGGGTAATTTCCAGGAGCAGTTTTATGAGCCTGGTGGTAGTGTGACCCTTCCTCTGTACCGTGAACCTAAAATAACACACATTGGAACCTGACTGATCCCTTCTTTGACCTTTAGAAATAGCTGATGCGAGAAGCGAAACTGTCTTATAATAATAACAAGAGGATGACTTTATGCCTTTTTTTTTTTTACAGCTCAAGGGAAAAAAAAGTATCGCTAATCACTGTCCCTAAAAAAGAGTGCGTAGATGAGTGGCCAAAAGGGAGGTCGATTTCGGGAGGAGAGGTGCCTCGATACTCCTCCTGAGAGAGCTTAAGTCGTAGGCAGGAGGAAATACAGACGA
>NC_066524.1:9906708-9909208 GCF_024679095.1 Eriocheir sinensis | reverse complement strand
CAGCATGCTCGGGGAGGTATGCCAAGACGTCACTACCGAGCCGGCACTGCTTCCCCTGGACGGCGAACACCTTCGGTACAGGACGGCCAATACCTCACAGGAGGCACGGGTTGATGTAAGTGCCCGCGGATTCTGGGTGCGCGGACAGCAGGCGTTCATGGACATCCGCATATTCGACCCGATGGCTGCCTGTCACCGTGAGCTGCCCCTGCAAGCCGCCCACCACAGGAACGAGCAGGAGAAGACAAGGGCATACGGTGAAAGAATCCAACATGTGGATCAGGGCAGCTTCTCCCCCTCGTCTTCGCCACATCCGGCGGGATGAGTCCCAGGCCCCAATGCTTCTACGCACACCTTGCGGAACTATTCTCAGAAAAGAAGCATCAGCCATTGAGTCACGTTGTCGCCTGGATGAGGTGTCGCCTCTCGTTCTCCCTGCTCAGGTCGGCCATCCTATGTCTCAGGGGCACCAGACACTCTGGCCCAAAACCCACCAACATCTCCAATATGGACTATGAAGCCACAGTGGTGGAGAGTGACATTAGGGTGGGTCGGGAGTGACTTGAGTAGGGAAGGAAAGGGGGATCTAGACGTAATAGATGATAGGTGATTTAGTGTCAGGTAGTATTAGTGATATGGTTGGATGCCACAGTCATTAGCGAACAGAGTTGAGGCTAATGACCTCCAAGCTATGGAGCCCTCCATGATTATGTGTCGGGAAAATAAACATGGGTGGAGGTATCATTTATGTAGTAGAAAAAAGTAGTAGTAGTAGTAGTAGTAGTAGTAGTAATAGTAGTAGTAGTAGTAGTAGTAGCAGCAATAGTAGTAGTAGTAGTAGTAGTAGTAGTAGTAGTAGTAGTAGCGGCAGTAGTAGCAACAGTAATAGTAGTAGTAGTAGTAGTAGTAGTAGTAGCGGCAGTAGTAGCAACAGTAGTAGTAGTAGTAGTAGTATGTAGTAGTAGCATAGACTCCTCATCATAGTTCCCTTTACAACCAAAGCAGCTACAGTGACGTGGCATATTGTGAGATCACCAGCTGGACCGTTTCTATAACAAAAACAGAAACAAAACACATTAGTCAGTGAGATTTGAACAGAAAATGGGATTTGCATAGAAAACGAGATAAAAACAGGAAAAGTTGTGGGAGCAAATTGATCTTAAAATTTGAAAATACATAACATATGTCAATTTTAAAAAAATCAGGCATGAAGTCTCTCAGACTCAAGTTAAAAACCCCGAGGTCCTGACGTTCCAGTCCTTCCTTAAAGGAGTCTATGAGTAGTAGTAGTAGTAGTAGTAGTAGTAGTAGTAGTAGTACTAGTAGTAGTAGAAGTAATAGTAGTAATAGTAGTAGTAGTAGTAGTAGTAGTAGTAGTGTTAGTAGTAGTAGTAGCGGTAATAGTAGTAGTAGTAGTAGTAGTAGTAGTGGTTAATCCAACACAGGTATGTTCCTTTGCATGACAAGATGACATAAGAAAGGAGGGAAGGAAGGAAAAAAAATGAAGGAAGGAAGAAAGGAAAAAGTAAGGAAAAGAAGGGAGGAAGAAAGGGAGAAAAGCAGAGAGGAAATAAAGCATATAGGAAGGGAGGACAAAGACCGGAAAAAAGAATGAAGGAAAGGAAAAAAGGAAGGAAGGGAGGGAGAAAGGAGCAGAGAAAAAAAGGGAGGAAGTAAGGGACATAGGAAACGAGGGAAGAAGGACGGAATGTAGGAAGGAAGGAGGAAAAAAAATATGAAAAGGAACAAGGACGAAGGGAAGGGAAAATATTAAGAGAAAAGGAAGGGAAGGGAGGAAAAAAAGAAAAGAATAGAGGAAGAAAAAGAGAGGAAGGGAGGAGAAAGTGGAAGTAGAGAGAGAAGAAGAAGAAGAAGGAAGAGACGGATGGAGGAAAGAAGGAAGAAAGGAAGGAGGAAACGAAGAAAGAAAGAAAGCAAAGAGAAAAATAGAGAGAAAAACAGATAAAGAGAAGCATTTAAAAGAGGGAGAAAGGAAAGAAAGGAAGAAGAAGAAGGAAGAGACGAAGGGAGGAAAGAAGGAAGAAAGGAAGGAGGAAACGAAGAAAGAAAGAAAGCAAAGAGAAAAATAGAGAGAAAAACAGATAAAGAGAAGCATTTAAAAGAGGGAGAAAGGAGAGAAAGGAAGAAGAAGGAAGAGACGAAGGGAGGAAAGAAGGAAGAAAGGAAGGAGGAAACGAAGAAAGAAGGAAAGCAAAGAGAAAAATAGAAAGAAAAACATATAAAGAAAAGTAATTAAAAGAGGGAGAAAGGAGAGAAAGGAAGAAGAGAAAGAAGGAAAATGAAGGACAGCAGAATGGAGGAAAGAGCAAAAACTGGAGGAATGGGAGATGGAAGAAAGGAAATAGAGAAAAAAAGCAGGAAGAAAAAATAAGGCACTAGAGGAAGGAAAAAAATGATAAAATGCATAAAGGAAAGGAATGGAAAAGTGGCAGAAGGGAAAGAAGGAAGAAGGGAAAAAAATAAAAGGAAGAAAAGAATG
>NC_066524.1:9896708-9899208 GCF_024679095.1 Eriocheir sinensis | reverse complement strand
TTTAGCACAAAATAATATAATTCTCAAAGAAAGCAAATTACTTAACAACAAAATAATGGAAAAGTGTAAGATAACAAAATACTTTGATACAGTAAAACAATAAAATACCTACGAAAATATTTTTTTTAAGACAAGATAATAATGGAATACTTAAGGCATCAAGATACTTATGGACAACAAACTACTCTAACTGACTAACTAATTAGCGGCAAGCATGCGCCCGCCCGGGGTGCGACGTTTCACCCATTCAATGACTCCATCCCCGACGGTTCCTCCGAGCGAGCTCACACGCAGCTACACTGTCTATCTCAAATCCCTCCTGACAGATTCGATAGACTTGCCCTTAATCATGAGTTGCATGGGCGACCCCTTGGTCTCCTCCACTCAGGGTTGTCTCGTATAGACATAGCTGGGCACGATAACAGAAAGCCTTATTCCCGATAACCGATAACTGATAATGGAAACCCTTATCTTTGATAACCGATATTCATTAACTGGAGACACAAATATAGGCGATAACCGATACCCGATACCCGATATATCCACAATTCCGATACTAGGTAGTGATAAGTCTGATAGGCGAAAATGATACTATATTGATATTTCAAACAAAAAACATAGATGAATTCAAATTTTCATTATCTATATTTCTGAAAACTTACAAAACCTGAACACCACACGTAGACACGTACATATGGACGACATACTCGAAACGCCTGAACCGGTGTTGTGTTATTTGGCGTTCCCACCGTCAAAAGCTGGAGCTTTTGTTTACAAACACTGGTCTCTCGTGAACTGGCCCATCACTATTTATTCAGTTATTCTTACTTATCACCATTAACACTTTAACAGTCACTTCAGTAAAGAAGCACTGAAGGACTGGGAACCGGAACACTGGCACTCACTCCGTCACTCGAGACGCAGCTGAGAGGCCACGCGCCACGCCGCCACGTGATAACAAGCCGCTGGTCTCTGTTTGCGCTCGTTACAACGGGATCACAAATTTCAGGCAGTGAATAATCATTTTGGGGGCAAAGTTAAATTATTTTTCTCTCTGATATAGTGGTTTTTGGGTCTAACAAAAAAAAAATAACTTAGTGTTGTAATGTTGTGATCTAAGTATGAAATCTCTTCACCGAAGATATTTCATACACGAAGTTTTTTTCACACAACACCGGGCGCCCGGGCCACACATGCGCAGTAGGGAGAAGACAACGTTTTTTTTTTTTTTAGAGGCGGGAAAAAGTAGCGATTATCGCTAGTTTTGTTACAAAAGTAACGAAGATACCGATATTTATATAAATAAGTAGCGGATGGCCGATAACCCGATTTCGTTATCAGCGATAAAGTATCGCGATAAATTATCGCGATAGATTATCGCGATAACGCCCAGCTATGCGTATGGAAACAACCCTGTGAGCAGGATCGACGTCCAGGAGGAGCGCCACGTGCCCATATAGCCGGAGTTGGCATTGTAACGACCCTCGAGCTGACGCCTTGAAGGGTCGTGCCGGGTGAGTCCAACGTCACCACCACCATCTCCATCCTACTAAGAGCCCCATCCGTCAACACCTCGATTCCGACTACTGTGTCGACCCCAACGCTTCGACACCTCAACACCTTGACCGAAGCAAGCCGGGCTTCATCGGAGGTTATATTAGTACCCGGCCACCAGTGGGAAGATAGTCTAGTCTCACCAGACTGTTAAGTGCTACCTCCCACTGAATTTACTTCAGACGGCGACACTACCTCCTTGGCGGTGAAGTACAAGGACAAATAACCCTGGAGGATACGTTGCATATTTTTACTTTGTTATTGCTTTCTGCTGTTTGTTTGTTGCCTTGATTTAACCCTGTGTCACTAAGGGTAATAACCATATTATACCTAGGCCATTTTTTCTTTGCTTCAAATTAAGTAGAAGTGTAAGTGTAATATAAGTATAAGTGTTTAATTTAACTTTGTTGTTTTACTTTGGAGTTGTTCGTCATCAAAAGCTGTTACCCCTTCTGGTGACGTAACAGCGTTCACGGAATAAGCTGGTAACGGGCCCCGATTTAATTTCATCACATAATCGCCGGTTCGACACGAAGGCACTTTGTGCCAAAAGCATCGGCACACCTCTCCAAGTCACTGTTCAGTGTCCATGTTTCACAGCCGTACAGTAAGACAGGGAGTCCAAGCGACTTAAAGATTTGAATCTTTGTCCGCCTGCACAGATATCGGCAACGCCATAATATTATACTTGTATTGAGCGAGTCCATAACACCGCAGGACAGGCCAATCTGTCGAGTGACTTCGTGGTGAGACCCACCATTGTAATTCACTACGACACCAAGCTTTTGGTGACTTCGACATCATAGGCAAAAATTGGTTTACCAACAGGGTTGTGGATGAGTGGAATAGGCTTAGCAGTCATGTGGTGAGTGCCAATACAATTGTCACATTCAAAAATAGATTAGATAAATTCATGGACAGCGATATTAGGTGGGGTTAGATACAC
>NC_066524.1:9886708-9891708 GCF_024679095.1 Eriocheir sinensis | reverse complement strand
AGTCACCATCAACAACGACAACCCTGACTACAGTCAACTCCAAGACCTCCTACACAGCCTTCAGTCATGGACAACAGACAACTACGTCACCATCAACGACACCAAAACCACAGTCATGCACATCAACACCTCCTCAGCCCCCGTCACCCCTCCTGCAGTCTTCTTAAATAACACTCCTCTTCAGGTAGTCCAGTCTACTAAGCTACTTGGAGTCACGATAGACAACAAGCTCACATGAAAGGACCACACCACCCTACTCATCAAATCCGCCACCAACAAACTGTACCTCCTGCGGCGGCTCAAGACGCTGGGGACTCCCGGACGTGAGTTGGCGAGTGTGTACAGCACATTCATACTCCCGCAGCTCACGTACGCGTCACCAGCATGGTCCAACTCCCTTAACCTCACGCAACGCCACCAACTGGAGCGCGTTCAAAAACGGGCATGCAAAATCATCCTGGGCCCCAACTACACCAACTACCAAGACGCCCTCGATATCATCACCCTCACCACCTTCTAGAACGTCATTCACCCCTGCTGCAACGCTGTGCGACCGGTCTGCTCTACCACCCCAGACACCGGAATCTACTCCCGCCTGCAGTCTCCCGTCCTAGCCAGTCCGTGAGGCACGCCAACAGACTGGCTCCAATACGGGCACGGACGGACCGCTACAAGAGCAGCGCCGTGTCCGCGATGGTCAGGCTAATCAACAACATGTGAACCCCTCGACAACAGAAACTGTAAATATCAGTATTATTATTATTACCATTATTATTACTATTATTATCACTATTATTATGATCATTATTATTATTATTACTTTGCCCATGTAAAGTTTGTAAATTTTCAGCTCTAGGGCTGCAATCCTTCCTCTCAATAAACCGTTTTATTATTATTATTATTATTATTATTACAGAGAGACAGACAGACAGACAGACAGACAGACAGACAGACAGACAGACAGACAGACAGAGCGACAGAGAGACAGACACACAGACAGAGAGACAGACAGACAGACAGAGAAACATACAGACAGACAGAGCGACAGAAAGACAGAGAGACAGACAGACAGAGAGACAGACAGACAGACAGAGAGACAGACAGACAGACAGAGAGACAGACAGACAGACAGACAGACAGAGAGACAGACAGACAGAGCGACAGAGAGACAGACAGAGCGACAGAGAGACAGACAGACAGACAGAGAGACAGACAGACAGACAGAGAGACAGACAGACAGACAGACAGACAGACAGAGAGACAGACAGACAGACAGACAGACACAGACAGACAAACAGAGACAGACAGACAGAAAGACAGACACAGACAGAAAAACAGAGACAGACAGAGAGACAGACAGACAGACAGACAGACAGACAGACAGAGAGACAAACAGACAGACAGACAGACAGAGAGACAGACAGAGGCAGACAGAGAGACAGACAGACAGAGAGACAGACAGATAGACAGACAGACAGACAGAGAGACAGACAGACAGACAGAGAGACA
Organism: Eriocheir sinensis; assembly: GCF_024679095.1. NCBI lineage: Eukaryota > Metazoa > Arthropoda > Malacostraca > Decapoda > Varunidae > Eriocheir > Eriocheir sinensis. The sequence continues at coordinate 9,890,199 of NC_066524.1, read as the reverse complement.
AACAGATAGACAGAGACAGACAGACAGACAGAGAGACAGACAGACAGACAGAGAGAGAGACAGACAAAGAGAGAGACAGACAAAGAGAGAGACAGACAGAGAGAATGAGACAGAGAGAGAGAGGAACAGAAAAAAACATAATCGTAAAATAATAATAATAATAATAATAATAATAATAATAATAATAATAATAATAACAATAACAATAACAATAACAATAACAATAACAATAATAATAATAATAATAATAATAACAGTGATAATAACAATGATAATAACAGTAATAATAAAAGTAGCAACAAAAGTAATCCTCCCCATCCCTACGTGCGACACAAAGAGCGAAGTAATCCCGCGTGTAATCCCTTCATAATCGCCTTCCAAGTTATCTCTGAAAGCGCTTCCCAAAAATGATGATTCAGATTATGGAGGATCGAATCATTTTCTGCTTTTGTATGTAACAGAAAATACGCATGGTAGTAGTAGTAGTAGTAGTAGTAGTAGTAGTAGTAGCAGTAGCAGTATTAATAATGGTAGTAGTAAATTCAGGGTAAGAAGGAAGACGAGGAGGAGGAGGAGGAAGCATGGAGAGGCGGGCAACTGTAAGCGTACTGGCTCAAGTTGCCCGCTCTGATGATATAATCTGCCCGACAGTCACTTGGGTGCTTGCAGAGCAGACCAAAGCAATTCGGTGCGCACGTTCATTGCATTCTCTACGCAACGAAGTAACGGTCAATACGATCTTTGAAGGAGTTATTTTTTGCACATTCTACTTCTGCAGGAAGGATGTTCCAGTGGCGACACAAAGAGCGATGTAATCCTGCGTGTAATCCCTTCATAATAATTTGTGAGCGGTGAGTGATATATAGATATTTTGCGGCGGCGGAGACGGGTGCACAGCAGGCATAGAAGAGTCTCGTTTTATTAGTGATTTAATGATCTGCGGGAAAACAACAAGCAGATTAATTCAAAACAGGACCAAAACTACCATAAAAAAAGTTTCGTCCGGAATAGAGAGACTGGTGAAAGATCGAAAATTTACTGTTCGTTATATTATGAGGTGAAAAGTTTGCTATGTCCGAGCATTTCCGATTATATCAGGGCCCGGATCCAAAGAGAAGGCTGCTTACCGACATCGGTATCGTTACCGAGCGTTGGCCCGGACGACATCGCTAAATAATTTAGCGATATCGTTAAGTCTCCTCTTTGGATCTGAATTATCCGCTACTGCAGAAAGCCAACTGATTGGGTAAGCGCCACGATGATGTCATCATCAGACTCGACAGCCAATCACAGCAAGTCTTTGAAAAAAATTCAGCCAATCATACGGCTGCATTCCTCAGCAGTGGCGGCCAACGTTGTCAGATTGTCGTACTCAGCCGCTTATATTTCCAACTTCCTACCCCAAAACGGTCTTCAGGGCTGCAATAACGAAACTCATTTATAGTTATAGTTAAAAGAGTTAGATCCTGATGTTTCTTGGCAATAGTTAGGCAACTTAGGTGTTAGAAACCGGTAAATACTATGCTCTGAGTACGATAACCCTCACCTTACACACGGCAGGAAAGTACTTTTACCCAGAAAATGGCTCAACCACTGAGGAAAATGCGGCGGCCGAGGCTCAGTGAGTCTGAGCTGCTGACAATGGTTGAGGAGGTGGAGTAGAGAGAGGCAGTCATCATCGGGAAACATGACTACGAGGTACAACGGGAGAAGAAGCAGCCTATAGCTGGCAGCAAGTCGTCCTCAGCCTCTTTTGGTTGCCGATTTCCGGCACAAAAACTCTCTCCTGGGCCCCGATAACTAGATTCATATATTGTTATAGTCATAATGATTGATTATTAGTGCTTCTGGGCAATAGTTAAGGGTCAGAAACAGGTAAATACGATGCTCTGAGTACGACTATCTGGCAATGGTACTTAGAGATGCCAGATTTTCTTGTGACAGTGACACTCTTTACCGGGGAGGGGGCCGGGGCACGGGCCGGGGTGGAGGTAAGCAGCAGCGAGGCAGCGCTTGTGTTGATATTTTAGTCGTGTGCAGTGTGTACAGATCATCCATTTATAATTAAATTTCCTCTGTGTACTCTAAAACCTGTATCTAATGCTAAAAAATCATAAATAAGTTTATCATGATGAACTTCGTTACGTTTACGAAGGAGCTGTGGCTCTCGTTAAGTTAACCACGCTGTGACGTCATAGTTTAGCTTCTTGGATGCCATTAACGAATGTTTACATCGGTATCTCGGTTAACGAGATCGCTAACGCTTCTTGGATCTAGGCCCAGATGTATTAGATGAAGGGTGCGGCACGGAGTGACGAGATCCGAGGTGATTACAGTAGGGCGGACACTAGACAGTGTATAGTCTGTTTCATTTCATCCGTCCACCAACAAAGCGGGAATTTTGATAGATGTGGCACCTGCGGATTTCTAGTTCGTGAATACGTGAAAATAAACTGTTGTGATAGACATTCAAGCTTATTTTTAAATTATATGTTGGAATGTTTATGTATACAAAAATCTAATACACAAGCACACGAAAAGACAAGCTTGTATCAAATAACATAGTCACATCATGCTCGAACGATCTATGGTTTTCAAATTCATTGATTTATAGCTCATTAAAGGTATATTAAAAGACATCTGGCTCTGCAAGTGCAAATAAAGGGTATCTTAATAATTTACTGCATGTAAATAACGATTAATAATCGAAATAACATGAAATAATAAATAGCTGTTGAATGCGACGCTAGGCTATCTCGAATATTAGGCTGCCCATGTTATTTACATGCAACACATCAAAATTCCTTATGTAGAGACACTTGTAGAGTTGGATGTCACTTCATGTACCTGAGTGAGATGAAATATGGGTATCTGAAAGGCTATAAATCGTTCGAGTAGGACCAGACCTACTGTTTGATATACAAGTTGTTCTTTCGTGTGCTTGTATGATAGATTATTGATGCAAATCGGCATGTTTGCGGTTCATATAAGAGGGTTTGAGGATTTTTTGTATACACAAACATTCAAATATATCACTGAAATATAAAGTTAATCTTCACGCAATCGCGAACTAACAATGCGCAGGCGCCACATCTACGTTCGCGAGTGGCCAGACGGAATGAAACGGACTATAGACACGCACTGTCCGCTCGGCTTTGTTAACCGCCGCCGATCGACATGCGTGCACGTGTTCGGCCGGTCCACCACCGTACCGGACCCCGCACTTACCGAACTTGTTCAGCGAATTCCGGCATATACCGGTTTGGCCCAAATCGTTCGCTAAAGCCTAATTTCGTTATATCGAGGTCCGTAAAAGCGATGGTTTACTGTACTGAAAAACATGTATTAAGTTTCCTCGTTGCTTTTATGTTGCTGTATTTGTTTTTTCCCTTGAGCTGCCTCCCTTGCTGTAAAAAAAATAATAATAATAAAAAAAAAACTTTTTCATCGTAAAGAGGTTGAATTGCTTGAGTCGTTCTTCAGTCGGTTTA
>NC_066524.1:9866708-9881708 GCF_024679095.1 Eriocheir sinensis | reverse complement strand
GCAGTTACCCAATCACTGCCAGCGTTCCACAAGGATCAGTACTGGGCCCGATTCTTTGGAACGCATACTTCGACGAGCTGCTCCGTGACCTACCAGTGGCCTCAGCCTACGCCGACGACTGCACCCTGTCCCACAGCTACACCAGGGAGGAAACTGCGGACGTGATCGAAGCCACCAACCGCCATCTTGGTGACATCATGGCCTGGGGACGACGTTGGCAAGTCAAGTTTGCTGCCGAGAAGACCCAGGCCATGGTCATATCGCGTTCGGGGGAGGACGCCGGACTCCTGCAGGGACGGCTGAAGTTTGGGGACGACACCCTGGCCATCAAGGACTCCATCAACATCTTGGGGGTGGAGGTCGACTCCAGACCACAAGAGGAGGTCCAGGTCTGACCCCAAAAATTACCGGCCCATTTCCCTGCTGTCTGTGGTGGGGAAAGTGTTCGAGAGGGTTGTGGCAGACATAGTCTGTCGCCTTCTCAAGGACAATTACCTCCTCTCGGACCAACAGTTTGGGTTCAGACCCGGCTGGTCCACCTCTGATCTGCTCATGCTTATCACCAAGAGCTGGCAGGACGCCCTTGACGACGGCCTGGACACTGTCGTGGTGGCCCTGGACATAGCAGGTGGTTTCGACAGAGTTTGGCACGGTGGTCTCCTCGAGAAGCTCCGCGCTAAGGGCATCCAAGGCGACCTCCTTCAGCTCCTGGGAGACTATCTGCAAGAAAGGACGCTCCAGGTCGTCGTTAACGGGCAGGCGTCCGAGTCCTTGCCAGTGGAGGCATCAGTGCCACAGGGTTCAGTGCTGGGGCCAGTCCTGTGGAATATCTACGTGGACGACCTTCTCCAGCAGCTGCCGGCAATCTCAGCTTACGCTGATGATTGCACTCTCTCCTGCACCTACCCCAGACAAGACAGTGGGCGAGCTGCTGATGAGGTCAATCAGCAGCTAAAGGTGCTTCAGGAGTGGGGTGCCCGCTGACAGGTGACCTTTGCCCCGGAGAAGACCCAGTCAATGGTGGTTTCTGGATCCCCCACTGCCGGGCCAGCAGTGGAGGGGAAGCTAAGCTTTGGTGGCGTCCCCCTCCCACTCCAGGAATCAGTCAAGATTCTGGGAGTGGAAGTGGATCGAGGGCTACTGTTTGACAGCCACATCAAACACATTGCCCAAAAGGCCTCCCACAGAGTCTCCTGCCTGCGAAGGGTGGCCAGCTTCCTCGACAAAAAAGGGAGGCTGTTGCTCTACAAGGCCCAGATACGGCCTTACCTAGAGTACGCTGCCCTCTCTTGGATGTCGTGTACTGCCTCGCAGAGCGGGAGACTCGACAGCATCCAGCGACGGGCGCTGCGACTGGTGGATGCTGCAGACCCCCCAGCCCAGACGGAAACTCCCAGCTCCGTCGATTCGCTGGAACACCGCAGAGACGTCGCAGCGCTTGTTGTTCTCCACAAAGCACAGGTGCAGGAAGTGCCACACCTGGCGGGACTACGTCAACCTCCAAGAGTCACCACGCGGGACACGAGAACGGTGCTATCCCGTGGTGATGCAGTGGAGGTGCCACGTTCCCGCACCAGCCAGCACCAACGCACCTTTGTGAGTAGAGTTTCCCGGATGTGGAATGTGTTCACGGCCACCGTCATTCACGTCAGGGGGATGAACACTCAGGAAGTTAAGCTGGCGGCCCACTACTGGAGAAGCACACTTCCTACCCCAATGACACTTTAATGACAGTGCAGTGTGTATATATGACAGTGCAGTGTGGATATATGTGAATATTTATAATTTTATAATGTATGTTTTTTTATCTTTAGATATTCTTTTTTCTTCTTTTATACAGACTTTGCCCTTTGAATAGGCAGCACACGGCAGTGCACCTTTGGGCCTGTAAATATATATATGTATGTTTAAATAAAATAAAAAAGAGAAGAGAGAGAGAGAGAGAGAGAGAGAGAGAGAGAGAGAGAGAGAGAGAGAGAGAGAGAGAGAGAGAGAGAGAGAGAGAGAGAGAGAGAGAGAGAGAGAGAGAGAGAGAGAGAGAGAGAGAGAGAGAGAGAGAGAGAGAGAGAGAGAGAGAGAGAGAGAGAGAGAGAGAGAGAGAGAGAGAGAGAGAGAGAGAGAGAGAGAGAGAGAGAGAGAGAGAGAGAGAGAGAGAGAGAGAGAGAGAGAGAGAGAGAGAGAGAGAGAGAGAGAGAGAGAGAGAGAGAGAGAGAGAGAGAGAGAGAGAGAGAGAGAGAGAGAGAGAGAGAGAGAGAGAGAGAGAGAGAGAGAGAGAGAGAGAGAGAGAGAGAGAGAGAGAGAGAGAGAGAGAGAGAGAGAGAGAGAGAGAGAGAGAGAGAGAGAGAGAGGAACGCCACCTTCAAGTGGTCCTGAATGGGCACAAGTCCTCCCCACAACGGATCCACGCCGGCGTACCACAAGGCAGAGTCATCGGGCCACTGCTATGGAACATATACATAAATGACCTCCTCCATCTTGTTCCTAGTGTAAAAGCGTTCGCCGATGACATCACTTTGACTCACAAAATAGAGCCAGGAGGAGAGGCCCAGGCAGCACGCCAACTAAGAGCCACACTCCGGCGAATTGCAGATTGGGGGAGTAAGTGGCAAGTGAAGTTTGCCCCAGCAAAAACTCAGCTGCTGGTAGTGGCCAGGACACCTGTGGATCTCCAGCTTGAATTCGAAGGACTCAAGCTGACGCCACGTGAGGAAGTGGAGGTGCTGGGCCTCACATATGACGCCAGGCTGACCTTCCGCACGCACATCCAGCAGCTGGCAAGGGCAGCCTCACGGAAGCTGACGTCCCTACGCAGAATCTCCTGGCTGTTGGACAGTCGAGGGCGCGAGTTCTTATACAAGGCACAAATCCGATCCTCCCTTGAGTATTCGTAACTTACGTGGGGGGCAGCTGCCAGTACCTATCTCGCGCTCCTCGACAAGGTCCAGGAGAGGGCGTGGAGGATCATCACGGATGGACAACCGGAGCACCAACCGAGTCTGCAGACCCTCCAACACCGGCAGAGATATAAGTGGCCGGCCTCACCACTCTGCACAAAATACAGCAGGAGGGAGTGGAGCACCTGAGGACGCTGCGCCAGCCGGAGCGGGAAGTGACAGCCAACACCCGGTCAGCGGAGGCGGCTCCCACGGCTCTGGTAGTACAGCGATGCCGGACGACTCACTACCAGAGGCAGTTTATAAACACTTACGTGACGATCTGGAACCGTCTCCCTGCGTCCGGTCAGCTGCCTCAGCAGTTCACACACCGACAACAATGTAAACTGTTTGTGAACCAGTGGCTGAACAATTTGTGAACAGGTTAGGCTTTCAGATAGGGGATATCAACTATGTTCCCTTTAGCCTAGAAACTAGTGCCGCCATATAATGTAATGTTATAGGTACTAGGCCCTGATGTAACTAAGTGTCTGTGTAAAAAAAAGAGAGAGAGAGAGAGAGAGAGAGAGAGAGAGAGAGAGAGAGAGAGAGAGAGAGAGAGAGAGAGAGAGAGAGAGAGAGAGAGAGAGAGAGAGAGAGAGAGAGAGAGAGAGAGAGAGAGAGAGAGAGAGAGAGAGTTTTAAAAAATGACAAGATAATTTTCTTAGTTTACATAATATTTATTTTTGTTGTTTTTACTATTTATATTTCTAATGCACGCATGCGCGCGTGTAGGCGTGCGTGCGAGAGCTTGTGTGTGTGTGTGTGTGTGTGTGTGTGTGTGTGTGTGTGTGTGTGTGTGTGTAATTCACCACGGCCTGATCACGAGTTGGACTCGCTTTCGCCAGCAGGTACCCTCCCGACGTGAGCAAGTACTCATTATCGTCGATCTCTGGGTACTGCCAGGACCTCACACACCACACACCCCATCCCCCTTGCTCAAGGAGGTACAGTAACCACTCCTCGTCAATGGAAAGAACCCGGCCTGAGCGGGGCTCGAACCTCCGCCTGTTTGGCCGTGAAGCTTTTTAGCGCGGCGCTATAACCGATTAAGCTACCGGAGTGTGTGTGTGTGTGTGTGTGTGTGTGTGTGTGTGTGTGTGTGTGTGTGTGTGTGTGTGTGTGTGTGAAAAACACACACACACACACACACACACACACACACACACACACACACACGGTAGCTCAGTGGATAGAGCGTCTGTCTCACAATCAGAAGGACCGGGGTTCGATTCCCCGGCCGGGTGAAGATAAGTTGGGTTTATCTTCTTTCACGTGTAGCCCCTGTTCACCTAGCAGTGAGTAGGTACGCGACGTAAGGCAAGAAGTTATGACCTCTTTGTCGCGGTGTGTTGTGTGTGAGTGGTCTCAGTCCTACCCAAAGATCGGTACTACGAACTCTGTGCTCTTCCGTAGGGGAACGGCTGGCTGTCTCGAGAGAGACCCGCAACAGACCAAGAGGTGAATTACACACACACACACACACACATACATAAACACATGCATATAAATTCACCTTATAGAAAAGGAGAAGAAGAAGAAGAAGAAATCAAGATGAGTTTTCATTTCCATTTCTATTTTCATTTTTATCTTCCTCCACCTCCTCCTCCTCCTCCTCCTCCTCCTTTACCTTCCCCTTCCATTGCTTCAAATATTTATTTTCTCTCATATTTTCTTTATCTCTTTTCCTTTTTTCTTTTCTCGAAACAAGTCTTCCTTTCCAATTTCCTTGCGGCGTCTCTCTCTCTCTCTCTCTGTGTGTGTGTGTGTGTGTGTGTGTGTGTGTGTGTGTGTATTTACCTAGTTGCATTAATCTAGTTGTAGTTTTACAGGGCCTGGGCTTACGCTCGTGTGATCCTGTCTCCATATCTGTATCTGTCCAGTTTTTTCTTAAAGTTTTGCACACTCTTCGCCGATTCTACATCCTCACTTAGAATGTCCCAAACTTCTATGTTTCTTTGCGGGAAGCTATATTTCTTTATGTCTCTCAAGAATCTTTCTTTCCTCAATTTTTTACTGTGCCCTCGTGTGTTGCTGGTGTTTCTTCCTTCTCGTAGTATAACTCCTCCTTGTCTACTTCTTCCATTTTATGCCATAATTTATAAATATGTATTAGGTCTCCACTTTCTCTTCTTTGTTCCAGTGTTGGCAGGTCCATTTCCTTTAACCTGTGTGTGTGTGTGTGTGTGTGTGAGAGAGAGAGAGAGAGAGAGAGAGAGAGAGAGAGAGAGAGAGAGAGAGAGAGAGAGAGAGAGAGAGAGAGAGAGAGAGAGAGAGAGAGAGAGAGAGAGAGAGAGAGAGAGAGAGAGAGAGAGAGAGAGAGAGAGAGAGAGAGAGAGAGAGAGAGAGAGAGAGAGAGAGAGAGAGAGAGAGAGAGAGAGAGAGAGAGAGAGAGAGAGTTTAGATAAAAGACGACTGATGAAAGTAAGAAAAAGTATAAAGAGATTGAAATGTTAAAAAGAAAGAAGAAGAAGAAGAAGAAGAAGAAGAAGAAGAAGAAGAAGAAGAAGAAGAAGAAGAAGAAGAAGAAGAAGAAGAAGAAGAAGAAGAAGAAGAAGAAGAAGAAGAAGTAGACGCAGGAAGGAATTGGAAGGGAAGAAGTTTATAAATATGGAAATGAAGGAAAAACGGAGAGAGAGAGAGAGAGAGAGAGAGAGAGAGAGAGAGAGAGAGAGAGAGAGAGAGAGAGAGAGAGAGAGAGAGAGAGAGAGAGAGAGAGAGAGAGAGAGAGAGAGAGAGAGAGAGAGAGAGAGAGAGAGAGAGAGAGAGAGAGAGAGAGAGAGAGAGAGAGAGAGAGAGAGAGAGAGAGTAAATGGAGAAAGAAAGTGGAAAAAGATAAAAAAGTAAATAAAGAAGGGAGGGAGGAAGAACAGATTGAAGAGAAGGAGAAGAAGAAGAGGGCGTTTACCAGCAGACACAAGGAAAGCACACTGACAACGGAGAGGAAAGGAGAAAAAAAAAATAGAAAACGATGAACGATTTTTTTCCGCTCAGTCCCACGGCAGGAAAATCAGACCTGTGGCGGCGAGGCGGACGACGAGGCGCGGGAAGCGATCATTAGCATACAACGGCCCGGAGGAGACTGATAAGTTAAGGAAGAATAAATCGGCGGCCATAACGAGACACTTCCGCGGGTCGTGAGGAGGACGAGGGCACAGTCTGAGAACACAAATTTCTGTGGGTTGTATTATAAGACATTTCGCCGCCCAAGAACACGGATTTGACAAGGCTTTCGTAGGAACTGTGGGCATTTCCAGTAGTAGTTTTATGACCCTGGTGTTAGTTTGACCCTTCTTCTGTACCGTGAACCTAAGGGAACACATATTTGACAAGGCTTTCGTAGGAACTGTGGGCATTTCCAGTAGTAGTTTTATGACCCTGGTGGTAGTTTGACCCTTCTTCTGTACCGAGAACTTAAGGGAACACTCATTAGAACCCGACTGACCCCCTCTTTAACCTTTAGAAATAGTTGATGTGAGAAGCGAATGTGTCTTATAATACCAACCACATTCGTCCCATGAGCAGGATAACGTCTCACGGTTCCTATCAATCAATCAGTAGGGGCATACAACTGGGCAAGTCTCCATGCAGGCCACTGTCCCATTCTAAGTACCTCACAGCAGGATCCATCGACTTGCTTAAGCCATGAACTCTGTGGGCGTCCCCTTGGCCTCCTCCTCTCGGGGTTGTCTCTTACGAAAACAACCCGGTGAGCAGCGTCGGCTTCTGAGCAGCGTGCCGCGTGCCCGTATAGCCGGAGTTGGTGTTCACGGACAATGCAAGTAAGAGGCCTCGAATCAGTATATCTACGGTTCTATAGATTTAATTCAAGGCTTTTGGGTTCCCATAGATGAAACTTAAATTACAGGGATAACTCCTCTGTGCCTAATAGAACGCAAGTGAAAACAAGGAGCCTGTGGAGTCCCTGCAGCCGAACCGAGTGACGTCATGCGCGAACTGCTTCAGAATTGGAACCAAGAATGGGACGATTGTGTGTTTTCAGACTGTGGGCGAGGAGGTCCTGAGAGTCCATTAGCCGATATGTTGAAGAAGTCAGTGAATTTAGCTTTTAGGGGGTCAGTTTATGGAAGGAAGCTAATGTGACGCCGATTTACAGAAAGAGGGACAGGTCAGCCGCGTCTAATCGTTCAGTTAGCTTAACACCAGTAAAATGGTGGAGTACATAATTGCCAGAAGTATTCGGGATCATCTAGTAAGCCACAGATTAACTCGTTTTCGCGAAGAACAGATCACGGCTTACGAACCTTTTGACCTATAATAACCTAGACAGGCATATATTAACTCAAGACTCCAAGCAGATTTAAAAAAGAGTATATTATGTCTTGCCAACCTTCTGCCCAATAAAAACCTACTAAGGCATAGATTAACACAAGACTCACAACACGGTTTCAGAAAGAGTAGTTCACGCCTTATCGATCTTCTGACCTTTAATAATACCCTACAAAGGCACATATTAATACAAGACTCATAGAAATGAAAAGATAAAACATGGAAACTTCTGACCCTTATAACATACACGTGTTAAAACAAGACTCCTAGCACGGTTTCTTCAAAAGTAGATCAAGCTTACCTACTTTCTCTTCCACTTTCAGCAAATAACTCGCAAAAAAAAACAAAATCAACAAGGGTCCGTTGCCGGACTGTCGTACTCAGCCGCTTACATTTCCCGACTTTCTACCCCCAAACTGTCTTCTGGGCTCCAATATATACTATGCTCTGAGTACGACAATCTGGCAACGGTGCTCAAGACTCCTAGCACGGTTTCACAAAGAATAGATGACGCCCTACCAACCGTTTCTCTTGCTATAATAAGGTAATTGGGGCGTAAACGGAGACGAAAACAATGATGTAATAGACCTGGATCCTAGCGAGACGTTTGATAAGTTGCCTCATCAGTGGAGGAGAAAAGAATGCAACCTTCCGGGGAATATTAAGGGGGAGGAGAGGGAAGAAGGACGGAAAGGAGAGGGAAGACATTTTTAAAAGCAGGAGAGGAGTGGGGGGAGGAAGGAGACGAAGATGAGAAAGAGGAGAGAAAGAAGAGAGGAAAGGAGTGAAAGAAGATGATAAAAAGAGAGGAAGAAGGAGGGGAGAAAGAGAGGAGAGGGTGGAAAAAATGGAAGGAGGAGAGGAGACGAAGGAGATGAAGATGAGAAAGAGAAGAAAGAAGGGATGAAAGGAGTGAAAGGAGATGAAAAAAAGAGAGAGAAAAGGAGGGGGAGAAAGAGAGGAGAGGGTGGAGAAAATTGGAAGGAGGAGAGGAGAGACGAGAGGAAGGAGACGAAGATGAGAAAGAGGGGAAAGAGGGAGGAGAGGAGCGAGAGAAAATTAAAAAAAGGAGTGAAAGAAGGAAGGGGAGAAAGAGAGGAGAGGGTGGAAGAAATTGGAAGGAGGAGAGGAGAGAGAAAAGGAAGGACACGAAGATAAGAAAGAGGAAACAGAAGGAAGGAGAGGAGAGAGGGAAGACGAAAAAAGAGAAAGAAGGAAGGGGGAGAGAGGAGACATAGAGAGAAAAAGGGGAGGGAAGAATGGAGACGGAAAGAGAGAAGAGACGGAGGAGAAAATGTAGTCAAGAGGAAGATGGATGAAAATGGAAAAAGGAAAGGAAGAGAAAATGGAGAGAAGAGAGGAGGAAATGGAGAGTAAAGAGAGCATGGAAGATATGGAGAGAGAGAGAGAGAGAGAGAGAGAGAGAGAGAGAGAGAGAGAGAATAAATATTGAGGGAAAGGGGAGAAGAGATGAGGAGAGAAGGGAGTACAACGGAAGGAGTACAAAGGAAAAGCAGACAGCAACAGACCTCTTGGTCCTAACTAGGCTATTTGTTGTTGCTAGCATCTACTCTAATCTACGAGTCAGAGACACAGGACAGCAAAGGTGAAGGCTCCTCCCCTCCCACCAGTCCCTCCAACCGAGGCTGGCATAAAAAGGAAGAATACCATGTAGTACAGAAAAACTACAATGTAATCTTACATGGACAGAAGGAAGATCATACACGACAACTAAGCTAACACTACTTTCTGTCAGACCGGAGCAAAATAGCGGATGTTCGGGTTAGCTTCTAAATATTTGTCTAGTCGGTTTTTGAACGTGCAAATAGTTTCGCTTTCGACGACGTTTTGAGGCAAACCATTCCATACATTGATGACACGGTTGAAGAAGAAGTGTTTTGATTCATTTGAGTTGAAACGCTTCCTCGTTATTTTGTATCCATTGTTTCTTGTTACGCTTGATTGAGAGACCGTCAAATAATCATTAACATTAGCGTTGTCGAATCCCTTGAACATTTTAAACACTTCTATAAGGTCACCTCTTAGCCTGCGCTTTGATATGCTGAATAAGTTCAGCTCTTTAAGTCTGTCTTCGTACGGTTTATTTCGCAGTCTAGGGATCATTTTCGAGGCTCGACGCTGCACCCTCTCGAGTTTATCTATATCTTTTCTGTAATAGGGAGACCAAAACTGAACGCAATACTCAAGATGTGGGCGAACTAACGAATTGTACAGTGTCAATATCACTTTTTCTGATTTATGTTCAAATGTACGACCAATAAATCCGATCAGTTTGTTGGCAGTTTTTACTACTTCTGTGCAATGTTGACTCGGTTTAAGATCGTTCGAAACTATTACTCCAAGATCTTTTTCTTTGCTGGCTTCAGAAAGTCGCACTCCGTTAATTTGATAATGAATACGATCGTTGTTGATTCCGATATGCATAACCTTTCACTTTTCAATATTGAAATTCATTTGCCATGTTCGTGCCCAACTACTTAAACGTTCGAGATCAGCTTGGAAGTGTTCTTTATCCATTGTCGTAGTGACTCTGCTGGCTATTTTTGTGTCGTCGGCAAATTTCGATATTTTACACGATAGCCCCTCGTCAATGTCATTTACGTACACTAAAAACAGAACAGGTCCCAACACCGACCGCTTTGGAACACCGTTTTTGACATCTCGCCAGTCAGATGATATACCATTCATAACAACTCTCTGTTTACGGTCGGTAAGCCAGTCTCTGAGCCACTTATGAATATTACCAGTTATACCGTGAGCTTGCAATTTACTAAGGAGGCGGTTGTGAGGGACTTTGTCAAATGCTTTCTGAAAGTCCAAATATATAATGTCTACTGATTGACTCATCGTACACATTAAAGATATAGTTGAAGAAATCGAGAAGGTTAGTCAAACAGGAACGTTTGTTTCGAAAATCATGTTGCGAATCCTTGATTTGTCTGTTATCTTCAAAATACTTTACCATTTTTCCGCGAATGATCGTCTCCAAAATTTTGCACACGATTGACGTTGGACTGATCGGTCGATAATTACCTGGTTGTGACTTGTCGCCTTTTTCTAAAGATAGGAGTTACGTTAGCGAGTTTCCATTCTTGTGGTACTTTACCTGTGTTTAGCGACTTTGAGAATATGCTCAAGAGGGGCTTGTTTATATGGTTATGGTGGGATTGGTTGGTGGTCCTTTGATTGTTTACGTGACGTTCTCTGTCGGGGTTCGCTGTTCTCTCTCTCTCTCTCTCTCTCTCTGAAAAGTGACACCTGCTCACTAAGGAGTCTTCCAAGTCTAGCCGCCCCGGCGGGATTTAGGTGCACACCATCGCGTTCGTACAAGTCATTTGCACTATAACAGTTATTCCTAAAGCTCACAAACTTGACATTTTCTTGAGCACATAATGACTTCAGTCGGTTGTTAGTGCTGAAGGCTTTGCTGAATAAAGCATTACTTTCTCTCATCTGCGGGAGGATACCAGATATCATTATGTTGTTTGTTTTTTCCTTGAATTGTCGGATCAGTCTACGATACTTTTCCAATAATTCTTCTGAACGATTGGCCTTTACGTCGTTCGTTCCGACATGGATGACGAACAGTGAGTTTTGGTCTGAGCCGGTCATAACATCGTCGCGCGCCGCAGTGATGCCATCTACACCTATACCGGGGAAACACATGCGCTTGTGTTTCTCATATGAAGCACGACCGCAAAATTCTGTTAACTGACCTCTGATCATTGAACCGACAATTAACCGGGTTTCGTGTTCCTCATCAACTCTCTCCTTTAAAATATCAAATCGATTGAAGGTCGTGAGTTGCAACATTTTTCTTGGCGTATAAGGCCTGGCTCCACTCCTTACAGGAATGGAACCGTCATCAGGTGCTTCGGCACTCGGATTTCTCGTGCATAGGTCGGTACGGTCGGGTCGGGCAAAGGGGCAGTGTCGCCAGTCTGCGGCACAACTGTGTTGGCCGCAACAAACTCCTTCAGGGATTCGTGTTGTTTTTCTAAAATGTCATATTTCATTTTCAAGTCGTCGTACTTACGGTCGCTAACACAAAGGCGACGAGCAGAGGAGTTTCTAAAATACTGAGGAGCGAACCTCCCGCAACATACTTCGCAATCTCTCAGTTTGGACGGCATTGTGAACTAGTAATTTCTTAATTCATGACAATGAAAGCAAATAGAGCGCAGTTACTGTAAACTTGAGGGAGTCACCATAATATAATTTTAAAAAGTTGAATGCATAGAAAAGGGATACTGCGGTTTCCCAGTGGCCCAGGAAAATAAAGGTATGGAGACCTCCGCAGGGCCACAAAAACCCAGAAAATGGCCATTATGAGTGGTGAGCCTTCGGATTTGAAGCTGGCAACCTTGTCAGCCCGGTCGAATTTGTCCTTGAGCTTTGTCCCCAAAAGACTGGGGCCGGCGTGGTTACCCGTCACCCACACTGGGCAGAGAGAAAGGAGTCAGCCACCCAGGAGCATCACAACATGTGTCCCCCTTCATAAAGACTGGGGCCGGCGTGGTTACCCGTCACCCACACTGGGCAGAGAGAAAGGAGTCAGCCACCCAGGAGCATCACAACATGCGTCCCCCTTCAAGCACGAGCCTTGCGGGCCCTGGCCCAAGGCACCTGTCACCAGGTGTGATCCGAGGACTGAGACTAGAGGCTGGGTGGGATACCTGTAGAGAGGAAGGAAAGAAGGGGATGTATCCTCAAAGTGTAAAGGAGGGTGACGACCCTTGGATAGACTACCCATAGGAAGGGAAAAAATGGTAATAGTCCGGAGAGAAAGAAATAAGTCCCTCTTAAGGCGGCTTTACACCTGGCAATTCCAAGTCGGCAATACAGGCGCGGCTGCATTTTTGGTCTGGGTCTGGGTCTGGGAGCCCTTCTCGCGGCAAGTTCTCTGCAGCTGAGCGCGTCCGTCTTGTATTGCCGACTGGCGGCTGAGGACAACATGTCGGCGCCAATAAAACAAGAAATGACAGATACAGACAACAAGATTTGGAGCCAGGAGGCCGAGGTGGCATTACTAGAAGAAGTGAGGCAGCATAGATACTTGTAGGACCCACAAGATAAGCTGTATGAGAAGCTGCATGAGTCTACGCAAAACAACTTTTGAGAGAGTGGCAGCAACATTACGAGAAATGTTTATGCGAGATTTCGAAGGATCTAAGGAACGAGTATTTTCGTGTATTATATAATCACACTATGTAATGCCTGGGGGTTGCGATGGCATGTTCCTCCCTTCTCCTTTGTTGTTAAATGCAACAATGAACAATCAATCAATCAATACTACTGAAGGTAAAACTCGTTTACTTAAAGTATTTCTACAATATTAGGCTACTGGACCAAACTCATTGTGGTTTTAATATATGGTAGTAGCCCTTTGGAGTGTCTGGGATGAATTCATGCCCTTGCATTTACTAGCAGTTTACGTCTTGATGCTCCCGGCGGCTCCTCCAACGTGTGAACGTACTTGCTCCCGAGAGCACCCAGCTGGTCTAGCTGCTAGATCGTCGCGGCTGTACTGCCGACTAGGATTGCCAGGTGTAAAGCCGCCTTTAGTCGCCTTTTACAACACGCAGGGAATACGGTGGTGGAATTCTTTCACCCCCAACCACAGGGAGGGATGAAGGAAGAGATAGGAAGTACGAGAATGGAGAAGGAGAAGTAAAGAAAGAAGGGAAGGAGGAGAAAAGGGAGAGAAGAGAGGAGGAAGTGGAGGGAAGGGAGGAGATGAAAAAGGAAGGGAAAAAAAGGAGGAAAAATTAGGAGAAAAGCGAGAGGAGATAAAGAAAGAAGGGAAGGAGGAGAAAATGGAGAATAGAGGAACTGGAGGGAAGAGAGAGGAAAGACAAGAATGAAGGGAGAATGACGGAGGAAATAATTGGAGGAAAAGAGAAGGAAAGAAAGAGAAAATGGAGAGGGAGGAAGTGAACATGGAAGGAATAGAAGAAAGGAAGGAGAGGCATAGGAGGGGACACCAGGCAGCACCAGCGCACCTATACAGCCAGGACCACACGCCTGGGAACATGTTCACGGCAGCCACTCCTCAAGCGGAGAACACAAACACGCAGCAGGTGAAGCTGGCCGCTCACAGGTGGCGTGAGGAACACCCGAGGGCGATAGTGCATGGTACAAACGTGAAGTGACAAAGTTACACTAATACAAATTGTTACTACATGTTTCCTATCATTTTTGTATTTTGTATTTGTATGTTTGTATTAATTTTGTCCCATACACAGGCTCTTGAAATAGTTAAACCTAAGAAGTGTAATTTTGAGTCTCCTTTTTGTACAGAAATATGTTTAAAGAGAGAGAGAGAGAGAGAGAGAGAGAGAGAGAGAGAGAGAGAGAGAGAGAGAGAGAGAGAGAGAGAGAGAGAGTAGATGAATTAAAAATGAGAGAAGTAGAAAAAGGAGGGAGGGAGGGAAGGGAGGGTAAAAAGGGAGGGAAAAAAGGAAGAGATAAAAATGAAGGAAGGTAAATGGAAGAGGAGAAAGAGGAAAGGAAGAGAGAAATGAAGGAGGAGAGAGGAGAGAAGGAGATAAAGGAAGGAGAGAGGAGCGAAAGGAGGTAGAAAAGGAGAGAAGAGGAGGAGAAAAAGGAGAAGAGAGAGGAAAGGAGGGAGACGAGACAAAGAGAGGGGAAAAAGAAGAAAGGAGAGAAGAAACGGGAAACAAAAAAAGAGAGAAGGAAAGAGAGAAAGAATGGAGGAGAAGGAACGAAAAAGGGAGAAAAAACGAATGAGAGGAGACAGAGGAGATGAAGAGGAAAGAGAAGGGAAGAGAGAGAGAGAGAGAGAGAGAGAGAGAGAGAGAGAGAGAGAGAGAGAGAGAGAGAGAGAGAGAGAGAGAGAGAATTACAAAGAATTACATAGAAAATCAGACCACACAGACCCCATGGTCCAGAATGATTTTACATTAATCAGATAGCTCCAAAACGTTGCTTTTCTACTCTAGTTAATATTAAGTTCAAGGAAGTGACGGTCGAGCTTGTTTTTAAAGGAGTCAATCGTGTTACACTGGACCACTGATGGTGGGAGCTTATTCCATTCTCGCACTACAACGTTGGTGAAGAAAAATTTGGTGCAGTCTGAATTTACTTGTCTACATTTGAGTTTTACGCCATTGTTCCTCGTTCGCAAAGTGTCATCGATCATAAACAATGTTGATCTGTTTACATTCGTGAAACCATTAAATATTTTAAAACATTCGATCAATTTTCCTCGGAGGCGACGTTTCTCAAGAGAGAACATGTTAATGGTGGAAAGCCTTTCTTCGTAGGATTTGTTGCGCAAGGAAGGGATCATTTTTGTTGCTCGACGCTGAACACCTTCTAGTTTAGCAATGTCCTTTGCATGGTGGGGAGACCAAAACTGTACCGCATATTCCAAATGGGGTCTGACTAAACTATTGTAGAGCGGAAGTATTACATCTTTATTCTTGAATAAAAAGTTTCTTTTAATGAAGCCCAACATTCTGTTCGCTTTATTTGCTGCATCGATGCATTGATGTGAGAATTTGAGGTTTGACGCGATTTTGACCCCCAGGTCCTTAACGCATTGAACGCTTATGAGTTTAACGCCGCGTATTTCGTAATCGAACTTCTTATTTTTTGTTCCAACTTGAAGGACGTGGCACTTGTCTACGTTAAAGGGCATCTCCCATTTATCCGACCAAGCTGAAATTTTGTGCAAATCCTCTTGGAGGCTTTGCCTGTCTTCGTCAGTGAGAACCAAGTTACCAATCTTTGT
>NC_066524.1:9819208-9861708 GCF_024679095.1 Eriocheir sinensis | reverse complement strand
TTCAAGAATCAACTACATGCACTGTTTATTCTTACTCTAATTCTACTTCACGACTGAAGTGTATTCTTAGATGTTCAGCACAGCCACCCACGCGGTTTCTAAATACATCTTAACTGCAAAGTTTCTTACTGCGGAAAAAAAAGTAACCATGCGGTCCAAATATTTCCCTTGTGGTAATTGTTCGCAGAAATTTGTCGCGCTCCACTCCCAACTCGACGAGTCTAAATGTAGATATTGTGTCTTGGACTCACGTATCCAAACACTTCACTCGATGAACGATCACTTGAAACGCTCAAATGCCTTCTTATGGAAAATAGTTACGTCATTCCCCGCACTTCCTACTCCTACTCATCGTGAGTCCTCAAACACGTGTAATGCGGGGAAAACTGAGAAATTAATAACCCGTAATAACTGATGTGTTGCTTGTGAATCAAGTGGTTACGAACCGCAAGACAGACAGACGAACCAGATGTGGAGCTGGTGGCGTGACTACGCCTCAGCCGAAGGTGCCGAATGATCATTGTTTAGTTTTTTTACGGAGGAGGGACGAGTAGAATTTTTAACCTGTATTAAGTGAGAGAACCAGTTGCTTCGGAACTCTTTCTGAACTGGTGGAACAGGTCAATTGTATGTTAAGTAAACCACTGATAAATGCGTTCACTAGCCTCTGGCTAGCCCGCGGGCAGTGGGGGGAGGTTGATTTGATTTGATAAATTTATTACACCCATGGGGCGACAATCATATTTACAGTTATGAAGTCTGGCACTATTTACATTTAGCAGCTAAATTGGAGGTTAGAGAAAAGCATAAAGAGCTCACACAAAAGCATAAATAAGTTGTAAAACGTTATCTCAAAACGTTATGAAAAGAACACATATCCTACCAATAGTATCGGTCTACGATGAATACAGTAATCAGCACCCACCAAAGTGTGGGTGTTGCATCAAAACAATGTCTAAGTGGTTGCCAGTGAGGAGATATTTACAGGTGTCGGTCACTGACTGTCCCTGGGGCAGCAGATCCCTGACTGAAGGACACTCAAGGCAGTAGTGCTGGAGGTGGTTGGCGTTGGGAAGGCCACACAGCTTGCAGGCAGAGTAGTGAGGAGCGTCCCCAGCTTCACAGACTTGCCACACCGGACGATAGCCCAGACGAAGACGAGCAGTCACAACATTGTGCCTGCGAATCTTCAGTCCATGCCTGCGATACTTGGGAGGTGATTGACGGAAGTGGTCGTAGTGCTGTATGGAAACACTCTGCGTCCGTTCTGAGTCCCTACGTTGGAGTGTAGTGAGATGAGCGGCTTTATGGACCGTCTTTTTGTAACAGCGGAGAGATGGTCTAGCATTAGCAGGAGGAGGTAATCTGCAGGCATGTTTCGCGATGAGGTCCACAGTGTCATTGGATGCAATACCAACATGTGAAGGAATCCATAGGAACGTAACGATGAGGGAGTTATCAAAAGCTAACACTAACTGCTGTAATATTTGTTGAACTACATCAGAGCACGTGGGTTGTGGAGATGAAAGGGCTAGAAGGGCAGGCTGAGAGTCACAGATGACCACACCATTCAGTCTTCGCTGAAGTAAGAGACGAACGGCTTCCAGAATCCCGCGTAACTCACAGTAGGTTGAACTTGATGAGTTGCATAGTCTGTGGCCGACCCAGCCTCCCGTAGGTGGGTCCACATCAGGAGAGTAGACGGCGTACCCCGCGCTGCCATCAGCCTGCAGGGACCCGTCAACATAGAGATGATTTGCAGCAGGAACCATGGAAGACACTTTGTTGATATTTTCTAAGGCCAGTTGTTTTTGCAAGAGTGGTGGGTCACTTTTGGTGGGGGGAGGTTAGAAGCCAACGGAGTGAGCGACTCTCCCTCACACACCGTCTCGACCTCACCCCCACAGGTACGTTGAACCCAGCTCCTAGGGACCAGGCTTGTTAGTGTGTTATCTTGATACAATGTTAATGTTACTTATAAGAGTTGAATGACACACCGTCTCGACCTCACCCCACAGGTTCCCTAGCTACGGACTGAGCTGGTACCTCACTTGTTGTGTCATTATAGAGTATGTGAACATTCCCTTTTGTGTTGGCTTATGATCACCCACTTGGCATCTTAACCCCACACGAATACCTTGCCCCCATGATCATCTTTGGGAACACATATCGGTGGTTGAAGGGAGATATTTTTTTGTATAATTATGCACCATAGAAACTTGATTAGGGAAGTTTTGTTAGCTATGGCCAGGACTCTATATACATATATATATATATATATATATATATATATATATATATATATATATATATATATATATATATATATACATATATTTTATGAAATTATCTGTAATGTGTATGCCCTTGCATGGTAATTGGAATAATGAGTTGTAATCAGTATTGTGAAGTAACTCAGTAAAAGCTCGCTACCATTACCAACAGAACAATAGAGTTGTCAATAACATTTTTAATTAATTTCAGTAAGCTCGCTACCATTACCAAAACAATGTGAATAAACTTCATCATACATTAACCTTGTGTTGCGAACCCTAACAACTATGAAGCACACTTGATAGTAAGATAATAAAAACAGAGGATCGAAGCTGAAGGCAACACACACGTGCTCTGCAATTTTGAACCAAGCACATACCTCCTCCTCCTCTTCCCCCTCCCACCTCCAAGCCTCCTCCTCAGGGATTCCTACACTCCCCGCTCCTCCTGCACTCTCCGCTCCTCCTACACTCTCCGCTCCTCCTACACTCTCCGCTCCTCCTACACTCTCCGCTCCTCCTACACTCTCCGCTCCTCCTACACTCTCCGCTCCTCCTACACTCTCCGCTCCTCCTACACTCTCCGCTCCTCCTACACTCCCCACACAAAAGTGTGGCCCTAAACTACAGACCAATCAGCTTGAGCTCAGTGGCGGGAAAAATCCTCGAGAAGATCATCAGAGACAAACTCGTTAGGTTCCTTGAAGACAACAACAATATTTCCGATGCTCAGCACGGTTTCAGGAACAAGCGCTCATGCTTAACCAATTTATTGGACTTCTTCCAAGGTATCTATGAAAACTGGGATAATCACATCCCCAGTGATGTTATATATCTAGACTTTCAGAAAGCCTTTGACAAAGTGCCACATGAAAGACTCCTCAAGAAACTTAAGTCGGCGGGATTAGGCGACGATCTGACAGCGTGGATCAAAGACTGGCTCACTGGAAGAAAACAACGAGTTGTACTCAACGGACAGGCCTCCGAGTGGTTCCCGGTCACAAGCGGAGTGCCACAGGGGTCAGTGCTGGGACCCATACTTTTCATCATATATATCAACGACCTAGAACTAGGATTATAATCCAATCTTTCAAAATTTGCCGACGACACAAAGGTGGGTGGGAAGGCCCTCACGACGGCAGACTGCGAAATTATCCAGAGAGACCTGGACCAGATCACTCGATGGTCAGAAAAATGGCAGATGTCCTTCAACACTACCAAATGTAAAGTGATGCATATCGGATCCAGAAACAGCAACTACACATACTACATGGGTGGCGAACCACTACATGTTGTGCAAGAGGAAAGAGACCTCGGGGTCACCATCAGCAGTGACTTGAAACAAACAAAACACTGCAAGTCCGCCTGTAACAAAGCCAATACAATGCTTGGGTTCATATCGAGGAACTTCGAATACAAGACGCCGGGAGTTATGTTATCCTTGTATAATTCGCTGGTAAGGCCCCACCTGGAATACGCCGTGCAATTCTGGTCTCCTAATTACAGGAAAGACATTGAATTACTTGAGAGAGTACAGCGCCGCGCCACGAAGATGATACCATCACTGAGGACGAAACCCTATGAAGAACGACTCGAGCGACTCAATTTCTTCACGTTGGAAAAGAGACGACTGCGAGGAGACATGATACAAGTCTTTAAGTACCTGAACAAACTCAGCAACGTTGATCACTCCAGACTCTTCACGCTACAAACTAACCTGAGAACAAGAAACAACGGAAAAACAGTTCAAGCAAAGCGATGCAATCCTCCTACACTCTCCGCTCCTCCCACACTCTCCGCTCCTCCCACACTCCCCGCTCCTCCCACACTCTCCGCTCCTCCCACACTCCCCGCTCCTCCCACACTCCCCGCTCCTCCCACACTCTCCGCTCCTCCCACACTCTCCGCTCCCACACCCACCTCCGCTCCTCCCACACCTGCTCCTCCCACACTCCCCGCTCCTCCCACACTCCCCGCTCCTCCCACACTCCCCGCTCCTCCCACACTCCCCGCTCCTCCCACACTCCCCGCTCCTCCCACACTCCCCGCTCCTCCCACACTCCCCGCTCCTCCCACACTCTCCGCTCCTCCCACACTCCCCGTTCCTCCCACACTCCCCGCTCCTCCCACACTCCCCGCTCCTCCCACACTCCCCGCTCCTCCCGCACTCCCCGCTCCTCCCACACTCCCCGCTCCTCCCCCACTCCCCGCTCCTCCCACACTCTCCACTCTCCTCCCCTCTCCTCTCCTCCTACACTCTCCGCTCCTCCTACACTCTCCGCTCCTCCTGCACTCTCCGCTCCTCCTGCACTCTCCGCTCCTCCTACACTCTCCGCTCCTCCTGCACTCTCCGCTCCTCCTGCACTCTCCGCTCCTCCTACACTCTCCGCTCCTGCTCCTCCCACACTCCTCCGCTCCTCCTGCACTCCCTCCTGCCTCTCCCACACTCCTGCTCCTCCCACACCTCCGCTCCTCCTGCACCCCTCCCTCCCTCCCACCTCCCTCCTCCTGCACTCTCCCTCCCCCACACTCCCCGCTCCTCCCCCACACTCCCCGCTCCTCCCCCACACTCCCCGCTCCTCCCCCACACCTCCGCTCCTCCTGCACCTCCGCTCCTCCCACACTCTCCCTCCTCCTCCCACCTCCCTCTCCTCCTCCCTCCTCCTGCTCCTCCCACACTCTCCTCCTCCTGCACCTCCCGCTCCTCCACACCTCCTGCTCCTCCCACACCTCCACTCCTCCCACACCTCCCCGCTCCTCCTACACTCTCCGCTCCTCCTACACTCTCCACTCCTCCTGCACTCTCCGCTCCTCCTGCACCTCCGCTCCCTCCCACCTCCTCCGCTCCTCCTGCACTCCCCTCCGCTCCTCTGCACTCTCCGCTCCTCCCACACCTCCGCTCCTCCTGCACCTCCTGCTCCTCCCACACTCCCCGCTCCTCCCACACTCCCTGCCCTCCCACACCTCCTGCTCCTCCCACACTCCTGCTCCTCCCTCCCACACTCCGCTCCTCCCACACTCTCCTGCTCCTCCCACACTCCCTCCGCCCTCCTGCACTCTCCGCTCCTCCTACACTCTCCGCTCCTCCTGCACTCTCCGCTCCTCCTACACTCTCCGCTCCTCCTACACTCTCCGCTCCTCCTACACTCTCCGCTCCTCCTACACTCTCCGCTCCTCCTACACTCTCCGCTCCTCCTACACTCTCCGCTTCTCCTTCCTCCACCACCTCCTCCCTTGTCCTCACCACCACCACTCCATCTTCCCCTTCCACCTTCAACACGACCTCTTCCTCCTCCTCCACTTCTGATACCAAATCAAACGCCTCCCTCCACACCTCATCATCCACCCTACCCCAACCACCCACCACTGTCACTGCCATCACTTCCAAACTCACCCGCGCCCACGCTCCCTCTTGTGCCTCACGCCCTTTCAAAAGAACTCGCAAGACCATTCTCCCAACTGTCATTTGTACGAACCAAACGTTATTTCCTGGCATGGAAAAACTGACTACTAAAGTCAACCTAGTAAGCGACAGTCTGGTGAGGGGTCAACTTACGGAATTTTGCGGTCGGAATACATCGACCCGGCAGCGTTTCTGTATCCCCGGAGCCAAACTGGATGATATTGAATCAGGTGTCGATAGAGTTTCAGTAAATGCGAAGGAAGACACAGTGTATCTGATCCATGCGGGAACCAACGACGTTCAGTCAATTCAGTCTCAGGACCTGCTGTCAAAATACCGTCAAGTCATTCGGAAATACAAGACAAAGTCCACTCACATCATCGTCTCAGGGATTCTACCAAGATTCAATACGTTCCCCAGATTTAACAGTAAAGCGTACGGCGTCAATACTAGTCTAAAGCAGTTATTTAACGATAAAGGCGTAGCGTTCACAGACGCCTGGCATCACTTCAATGAGCGCCCTGACTTGTTTCGCGATGACGGCCTCCACCTGAACAATGTTGGTTCGGCGCGGCTTGGAAGGCCCCTCAACGAGGGCGGGGCAAAGGCAACCCTTGATCAACCAAACCATAGCGTCGGTGCGGCTTACAAGAAACTGTATAACCAACGACGCCTCCGATAAGCGAACTGACTCAACACGTCGCGGCCCAGCCAGGAGTCACATTTCTGTCTTGTACACAAATGCACGTAGTCAATTACCCAAAAAGGACGAAATTTGGGCGTATATTGCAACAGAGAAACCAGATGTGGTAGCCATCACAGAGACTTGGGCCAACTCTGCACATCTAGTATTCGAACTGTCATTCCCCGGGTACGAAAGCTTCCACAAAAATCGAAAGCACAAGAAAGAACACATGGAAGAACATAAGAATTCACTGCAAGGGCCAGTGTAAAGCTAAAGGAGCCAGTCTTTTCTCTTGGAGCTCCCGTAACCCTACCCCCACCTAATATCGCTGTCCATGAATTTATTATCTCTAATTTTGAATGACAATTGTATTGGCATTCACCATTCATTACAGCTCCCTCCACTCCTCATCCACCCTGTTAGTAAACCATTGTTTGCCTTGAATCCTGTTGAAATCTAGATTTACAGTTTAAACCCGTTACTTTGTAGTCTACGGGTTCTCTTACCAACAAAACAAAACCTATAATGTCTTCCTGATAGCCCTCCAATTTCCAAACCTCCTCGATATCCCCTCACGCACCTTCCTTTCAGAGAATGCAAGTTTAACTGTTTGGAGGAGTAATTTGCTACGTAAAAAGTACGCTCCCTGCCATAAAAATAGACAAACAGGACACAGAGAATTACGATTCCGTCTATGTGGACATAACTGCGAATAATAAAAAAAAATAACACTTGCGACCGTATACAGGCTCCCAAAACAAGAGGCAACCGACGACACTGCCCTGTACGAAGAGCTTCACTCTTTAACACAAAGCAAAGAAGCAATAATAATTGAGGACTTTAATTGCCCTAACATTGACTGGGGACTGTTGACTGGAGATCAAGAGGGTAACAGGCTTATGGAAATGGAGGAGGATTATTTCCTCACTCAAGTTGTAACTCAACCAACAAGAGAAAACAATCTGCTGGATCTGGTATTAGTAAGTGACCCCGACCTCATTCGCGACTGTGAAGATGGTGAAAAAATTACTGGTTGCGATCACCACTTAATCCGTTTTAATGTCAACATAAGTCACAAACTCGTAGACAATCCGTCAGTGATACCAGACTACAAAAAAGCAAATTTCAACCTAGCCCGTGAGCTGCTTCCCCCTGCGACCTGGGACCAACTTAACCTCACCGACAATACAATCGACAACGTGTGGAACGACTTCAAAGATAAGCTTTTGGGGGTAGAGAAGGCTACAGTGCCTACGAAATCCAGGCGAGTAAATGGTGCCGTAGATCCACCGTGGATGACCAGAGAAATAAAAAGGGCAGTAAACTTAAAAAAAAAGGAATTATAACCTAATGAAAGAGAATGACACGGCCGAAGCCCGTACACAGTACCACACCAGCCTCAGAGCTTGTCGCACCCTTATTCGGAGTAGTAAACGCAACTATGAAAAACAAATAGCGCGCGACATCAAGACCAACTCCAAAAAATTCTTCACATACATCAGATCGAAAAAGAAAGTAAAATCCAATATTGGTCCCCTGACAGACGAGACTGGATCTGTAACTCAGGACAGTAAACAGATGGCCAGAATCCTCAACAGTAACTTCGCATCCGTATTCACAGTCGAGGACATCGAAACCATTCCCGAGGGCCCTGACCCGCCGAGGGGGATCACGCCCCTGGAAACTGACTCAATATGCGACCAAGAAATGAAAAAGTACTTGAACAAACTCGGCACGAACAAGTCATCGGGACCCGACATTTGTCCCCGCGGTTATTAAAAGAGCTTAAACAACAAATACTTCAGCCACTCACTGACATATTCAACCGGTCAGTTCAACTAAACAAGGTCCTAGAAGACTGGAAGATGGCAAACGTAACACCGATTTTCGAAAAAGGAGACAAAAGCGTTGAATTAAACTACAGGCTCATAAGTTTGACATCAGTGGCAGGAAAAATACTCTAAAAGATTATTAGAGACACACTTGTTAAGTTTCTAGAAGACAATAATATAATCTCCGACACTCAGCATGGCTTCAGAAACAAACGCTCCTGCCTAACGAATTTATTAGACTTCTTCCAAAGTATATATAAGAACTGGGATGCCCACATCCCCAGTGATGTTATATACCTGGACTTTCAGAAAGCCCTCGACAAGGTACCGCACGAGCGACTCCTTAAGAAACTGCACTCAGCGGGCATTGGAGCCAATCTGATCGCATGGATAAGAGATTGGCTCACCGACAGAAAACAACGAGTACTACTCAACGGACAGCCTTCCGATTGGCTTCCAGTCACTAGTGGAGTGCCTCAAGGGTCAGTGCTGGGACCCATTCTCTTCATCATATATATCAATGACCTAGAATCAGGACTGAAATCCACAATATCGAAATTTGCTGATGACAACAAGGTGGGTGGAAAGGCCCTCACAAAGACCGACTGCGAAATCATTCAGAAAGACCTCAATCACATTATCGAATGGTCGGAAAAATGGCAAATGTCCTTTAATGTTGACAAATGCAAAGTCATGCACATTAGGTCCCAAAATAGTAGCCACACATACATCATGAATGGGAGACCTCTGCAGGCGATGCAGGAGGAAAAGGATCTTGGAGTCACTATCAGCAGTGACCTGAAACACGCGAATCACTGTAAAAAAGCATACAACAAGGCCAACATTATGCTCGGGTTCATAGCGAGGAACTTCGAGTGTAAAACGCCAGACGTGATGCTATCCTTGTATAATTCCATGGTAAGACCGCACCTCGAGTATGCAGTACAGTTCTGGTCTCCTCTTTACAGAAAGGACATTGATTTACTGGAAAGGATTCAACGACGCGCCACGAAGATGACTCCAACCTTAAGGGCTCAACCGTACTAGGAACGACTCAAGCAACTCAAACTCTTTACACTGGAGAAAAGACGCCTACGAGGGGATATGATTCAAGTCTTCAAGTACCTGAAAAAGTTCAATAATGTCGATTACTCCAAATTCTTTGAACTGCAAAGTGCAAACCAACTCGACAACTAGAAATAACGGTTTACCCATTCAGTCGAGTCGATGTAACACAGACATCGGAAGGAGTTTCTTTTCAAACCGAGTCAACCGCCACTGGAACAGTCATCCCTTAGAAGTAGTAAATGCAAATACCATCAACTCCTTCAAATATAGAATCGACCGTCATTTCGCTGCGTCAAGAGTAAACTGGATAACGAGGTGCTTTCATCTGCTCCTCAATATCGAGGTGCTTTCATCTGCTCCTTAAAGCCCCAAGTGGCTGTCGAGCAGATTAAATCACCAACGCGGGCAACCTCGTAATGAGCCAATAGGCTTTCTGTTGCCTGCATTTCCATGTTTCCATGTTTCCCCTTTTCCTTCTCTCTCTCCTCCCTTCCTCCTTCCCTTCCTTCTGCCGTCTCTTCCCTCCCTTCCCCTCCTCCTACCTCCCTTCCTCCTTTCTCAATCTTTCCTCCTCTTTTCCTCCCTTCCTTCTTTCTCCATCTTCTCCCACTTCCTTCTCTCCCTCTCTTTCATTCATTGTTCCATCTCCCTCCCTTTACACTTTTCCCTCTCTCCCCTCTTCTCTCCCTCCTTCATCCTTTCCTTCCCTCCCTTCCCTCCATCCTTTCCTCTCTTCCCTTGCTATTCTTTCATCTTTCCCTCTCCCTCCCTTCGCCCTTCTACCTCCTCCCTTCCCTTCCTCCTTTATTTCCTTCTTCCTTCCTTCTTCTTTCTTCCCATTTCTCCCTCTTTCTTCCATTGCTCCCTCTCCCTCCCGTCACCCTCATTTCCTCCATTCTCTTCTCTCTTCCTCCATTCTCTCTCTCTCTCTCTCTCTCTCTCTCTCTCTCTCTCTCTCTCTCTCTCTCTCTCTCTCTCTCTCTCTCTTTCCATTTCGATCAATTGAACCGGAAAGAAAGAAAATACAGATTAAGAGTTATCTTAAAAGGAGGAGGAGGAGGAGGAGGAGGAGGAGGAGGAGGAGGAGGAGGAAGGATATTAAAAGACAGAGACTTGTTCATTAGGCAGAGTGGAGAGAGAGAGAGAGAGAGAGAGAGAGAGAGAGAGAGAGAGAGAGAGAGAGAGAGAGAGAGAGAGAGAGAGAGAGAGAGAGAGAGAGAGAGAGAGAGAGAGAGAGAGAGAGAGAGAGAGAGATTGAAAAGAAAACCAATAAAAGTGAGCAGAACAGATATAGAACAGGAGGAGGAGGAGGAGGAGGAGGAGGAGGACATATAATACCACAGAAAAGGTTTGAATCTTTCTCAGCTAAATCTCTCTCTCTCTCTCTCTCTCTCTCTCTCTCTCTCTCTCTCTCTCTCTCTCTCTCTCTCTCTCTCTCTCTCTCTCTCTCTCTCTCTCTCTCTCTCTCTCTCTCTCTCTCTCTCTCTCAACTAATAAAACATCTATATACTTATTTCTCTATTCACTTATTGATTAGAGAAGCAAAACTGGTCGCCAACAGCTGGAAGGGAACACGGCCACCATCGCTGCTGCTCCACACATAGAGTGAAGGCGCTTCCATAATCATTATACTTTTACTAAACTTTTAAAATAGTCACGCCAGTCAAAAGCGAATATAAGTTTGTACAGTTTGTATAGATGTATTGTTTAGAGAGAGACAGAGAGACAGAGAGAGAGACAGAGAGAGAGACAGAGAGAGAGACAGAGACAGAGAGACAGAGACAGAGAGAGACAGAGACAGAGAGACAGAGAGAGAGAGAGAGAGAGAGAGAGAGAGAGAGAGAGAGAGAGAGAGAGAGAGAGAGAGAGAGAGAGAGAGAGAGAGAGAGAGAGAGAGAGAGAGAGAGAGAGAGAGAGAGAGAGAGAGAGAGAGAGAGAGAGACAGAGACAGAGACCGACAGAAGGCTGCCGGTATCTAACCTATAACCGCCGCTTCCAATATTTAAAGAAGGATGAGAGAGACAGAGAGACAGAGAGAGAGAGAGAGAGAAGGCTGCCGGTATCTAACCTATAACCGCCGCTTCCAATATTTAAAGAAGGATGAGAGAGAGAGAGAGAGAGAGAGAGAGAGAGAGAGAGAGAGAGAGAGAGAGAGAGAGAGAGAGAGAGAGAGAGAGAGAGAGAGAGAGAGAGAGAGAGAGAGAGAGAGAGAGAGAGAAATGCGAGGGAGGGAAGGAGAGGAAAAGATGGGAGGGAGGGAGAGAAGAGAGGAAAAGATGGGAGGGAGGAAGGGAAGGAGGAAGGGAAGGAGGGAGTGAGAGAGTGAGGGGGAGAGAGAGGGAAAGCATGAGAAAAAATAAAATAAAAAGAATGACATAAAAGGTAACAAGGATGGAAAGATCTAAAGAAAAGGAGGAAGGAAAGAAAGAAAAGAGGTGTTTAAGGAGAGGGAAGGGGAGAGAAAGGGAAACAGGGAGGGAGGGAGGAACGGAATGCAGGCAGGGCTGTTTGGATTTAAATCATGTAATTTAAACTGATTTAAATTAGAGTAAAAAAATCATGATTCAAATTTAAAAAAAAAATACACTATTTTCAATTATATATATATATATATATACTGTATATATATATATATATATATATATATATATATATATATATATATATATATATATATATATATATATATATATATATATATATATATATAAGGAAGAAAATGTGATCCACTTGTACAGGAGAAGCATTGTCTGCTTGTCCAGTACTGAACCTGTACTGGTCCTAGTACTGGCCCCCCTGAGCTCAGAAAAATAAGGAACGCAACATCTCACTCTCCAATACGGAACGAATAGGTAAGTTAAGGTACGGGTGGCAACCCTAAAATTTCTGTAGCTTGCCCCGCCTGACAGCCGCTGCCCGCTGGTGGAGGCAGGAGGAAGGGGCGAGGGACATCACGTCGCGTACTGTACATGCATTTTAAAACGACTCATGATAAACACAATTTTACGGACTGGATTTGTGATTCATCGAAAAATGAGCTCCGTAGTTATAAATTACTGAATTTTATCTACTTGATCATGCAGACAGCCAAATACGGAACAAATGGCGTTCGGTACTGGTTCAAAACGGAACGCAACATTTCTCTCTCCAGTACGGAAATAATGATAATCTGTATTTCAAGAAACGGGTGGCGACCCTAACGGTCCTGTAGCAAGTCAGGCATCAGTGAAGGATTGCTCCTCTTGTAACGCGTCAGGTCTGATTACACCACCAGTGTTTTTCTACTTACGATTTCCAAGTGACAACTCGTCCTGGGTAACGTAACAACACTAAAGCTACGGTCACACTAGTCAACGAAACGCTTGGAGTCCAACCTTAAACAGCTGTCCATCCAGTTCTGTCTTTGGACGAGTGGTTAGAAGAGTCCAACCTTGCCGTAAGGGTGGCGGAGAGGGAGAGAGAGGGGGGAGGGAGAGGGGGAGGGAGGAAGGGGAAGGGAAGGAGGGGAGGGACGGAGGGAAGGGAGAGGGGGGTAAGCCAATAACATTCCAAAGCACCTCTTGGGGTCGAACCTTCTCCAGGAGATCGTGAATAACTTCAGTTTTCCACTCCATCACGGCGAGAACAGTTGAAGTTATGGCGCGTAGGGAGAGGAAATGTTTACACCGCAACGGTAGTCAAACGAATGTCTGCTTATCGCCACTATATACATTCTCTTAAATTTTATTCCTATTTCAAGATATTTTTATACTAATAAAACTTAATCTCTTATGACTGAATAAGCTGTATACTTTCTTTTCAAATATGTCATAAATATGAATACTGTATAACATAGATCTTCAGTTTTCTTCCCTTGGATGAAATCCAAGGGGAGGAGTACAACGCTTCTGGGCGAGGTGTCTTTCCTCCAACTCTATGCTTGGATTCCAAACGAAATCCTCCAACATTGGACCAAATTCAAGCGAATCGCTGGAATCCAACCATTTCGTTGACTAGTGTAACCGTACCTTAAACCATGACTTCCTTTGGCATTGGCAAAGATTATTACCAGAAAATGTCCTCAGAAAAGTGACACAAATAATCAAGGGAAACAAAAACAAAAAAAACAAACAAAAAAAAATCATTTGTATAAATAAAATAAAAATCGATTTAAATGAAAAAACCCAATATAAATCAAATAAATCAATTTTTATTTTCATTAAAGGATCATGATTTTTTCCAACTCTGAAGCAGGTAAAAAGAAAGGAGAGGAGAGAAAGAGGGAGAGGAAATGGAGAAAGGAAGGAAAGGAGGAAGGGGAGAAAGAGAAAAGTGGAGAAGGAAGGAGGGAAGGAGAGAAGGAAAGGAGAAAACTGGAAGAGATGGGAGAAGTTAAAATATGTATGAAAGGGATGTTGCATCTCTCTCTCTCTCTCTCTCTCTCTCTCTCTCTCTCTCTCTCTCTCTCTCTCTCTCTCTCTCTCTCTCTCTCTCTCGTTCTGCTTTAAGGTTTGCATCTAGATCAATAAAAACATTTATTAAAATTGTCACTATTGTCATCAAAAATATAATTAGTGCTATTATAACTACTACTAATAATAATAATAATAAAAATAATAATAATAATAATAATAATAATAATGATGATGATGATGATGATGATGATGATACCACCACCATCACAACCACCATCACTGCTGCTACTACTACTACTACTATTACCACCAACACGACCACCACCACCACTACTACTGCTACTACTACTGTTACTACTTTCAGCATCTTTTCGAAATTAGCAATCAGTCAAAAAGTTAAAAAAGTTGAGAGAGCAACGCTGCGAGGAGAGAGAGAGAGAGAGAGAGAGAGAGAGAGAGAGAGAGAGAGAGAGAGAGAGAGAGAGAGAGAGAGAGAGAGAGAGAGAGATTATGCAAGTTAACGCTCGCTCTCTTGCTCTCTCTCTCTCTGACAAGCGCAGAAAAGACGGAAGGAAGAGAGTAATAATAAGAGGAGGAGGAGGAGGAGGAGGAGGAGGAGGAGGAGGAGTGAGCGGGAAGTAATTGGAAGAGAAGGAAAAGAAGCATGAAGATAAAGATAAAGAGGAAGAGGATGAAGAGGAAGGAAAGAGAAAGGAAGGAAAGGAGGTAGGGAAGATTAAGAAAAAAAGAGGAAGAGTAGGGAGGAGGAGGAGGAGGAGGAGGAGGAGGAGGAGGAGGAGGAGGAGGAGGGAGAGAGAGAGAGAGAGAGAGAGAGAGAGAGAGAGAGAGAGAGAGAGAGAGAGAGAGAGAGAGTCCCTTCAGCACTCATATTGGACATCAAAGGTAAGCTCCTACCCTCTCTCTCTCTCTCTCTCTCTCTCTCTCTCATACGCGGACAGACTTTGACCTTTGACCTGTGTGTGTGTGTGTGTGTGTGTGTGTGTGTGTGTGTGTGTGTGTGTGTGTGTGTGTGTGTGTGCGCGCGCGCGCGCCCATGAGCGTACGTATGGAAGGAGGGGAAGGAAAAGGTGAAGGAGGAAGAGGAGGAGGAGGAGGAGAAAGGGAGGAGGGAAATTGTGTTACCTCGGGCTGTCTCTCTCTCTCTCTCTCTCTCTCTCATAAGCCCATGTTGAGGTTCTTTTACTTCTCTCTCTCTCTCTCTCTCTCTCTCTCTCTCTCTCTCTCTCTCTCTCTCTCTCTCTCTCTCTCTCTCTCTCTCTCCTAAAGAGAGAGAGAGAGAGAGAGAGAGAGAGAGAGAGAGAGAGAGAGAGAGAGAGAGAGAGAGAGAGAGAGAGAGAGAGAGAGAGAGAGAGAGAGAGAGAGAGAGAGAGAGAGAGAGAGAGAGAGAGAGAGATCCAATTTAAGCAATATTTCTCCTTTCTTGCATGAATTTCCTCCTTTCTTTATTCTTCCTCTTCCTCCTACTCCTCCTCCTCTTCCTATTCCTCTTCCTCGTCCTTCTGTCTTCATTCATTTCTCATTCCTTTGTTTCTTACTTTCCTTTCTCTATTCCTTCCTTTCTTCCTCACTTTTTTCTTCCTTTCTTACCATCTTTTTTCTGTTTTATTCCCTCCTTTACGTCCAAAAATAGCCTTGACATTTCTCCCTCTCTATCTCCATTGTTTTTTCTGTTCTCACCCCTTACTACTTTTTTCCCCTTTTTCTCGTTTTGTATAAAAAATGCTTTATCTAGTAGCAAGGAAGGAGGAGGGGGAGGAAAACGAGGAGGATGAAAAGAATGACGAGGAGGAGAAGGAAAAAACATGGAAAGACGGGCATCAGCAAGCCTAGTAGCTTATTACGAAGTTTTTCGTTCCAGTGATGTAATCTGCTCGACAGTCACGTCAGCGCCAGTAGAGCAAATGAAACCTGATCGGTACGTATGTACCGAGGTGCAACGGTCCATACGATTTTAAAAGTTGATGTTTTTCCCACTTACTGTTTCTGCAGCAAGGTTGTTCCATTGGCGGATGACTCGGTTTGAGAAAAAAACTCCTGCCAGTGTCTACCACATCGCCTCGCTTGGATCGGCAGATCGTTATTTCCAGTTCTTGAGTTGGTTTCAAGCTTAAAGAACTTGGGAGTGATCGACGTTAGAGAAACTCTTCAGGTATTTTAAGACGTAAATCAAATCTCGCAAACCTCTCTTTTCCAGCTTAAAGAGGTTGAGTCGCTTGAGTCGTTCTTCATACGGCTGACCCCTTAAGGGTGGAATCATTTCCGTAGCGCGCCGCTGAACTCTAAAAAAAATTCGATGTCCTTTGTAATTAGCGAACCAGAACTGCACTGCATATTCAAGGTGGGGTCTTGCCATTGAGTTATATAAAGATAACATCACACTCGACGTCTTACACTCGAAGTTTCTTGCTATGAATCCGAGCAAATTGTTGTCTTTTTTTTTTTTTTTTTTTTTTTTACAGTGCTTTGCATGTTTCAGGTCGCTGCTGATGGTGACTCCAAGATCCGATTCCTCCTGCACGACCAGAAGAGGCTTCCCATGCATGTTGTATGTATGATCACTATTTCTGGACCCAGAGTGCATGACAGTACACTTGTGATATTTGCCATTTTTCAGACCATTGGATGATCCAGTCAAGGTCTTTTTGGATGATTCCGCAGTCCGCCGTCGTGAGGGCTCTTCCACCCACTTTGGTGTTGTCAGCAAACTTTGATGGGAAGGGTTTCGATCCAGTTTCTAAGTCGTTGATGTATAAGGTAAAGAGAAGGGTCTCAGCGCTGACCATTGCGGTACTCCACTAGTGACTGGAAGCCACGCAGAAGCCTGCCCGTTGAGTAACACTCGTTGTTATCTGTTGGTGAGCCAATCTCTTATCACGGAGTCAGGTTGTTTCCTATACCCACTGACAGTGGTTTCCTAGGGTGTGGTACCTTGACAAAGGCTTTCTGGAAGTCCAAGTATATGATATCGCTGGGGATATGAACATCCATTTTCATATATACCTTGGAAGAAGTCCAACAGAAGGCTGATTTCTGAAACCGTGCTGGGTATCGGAAATTGTATTACTCTCATCTAGGAAACTGACAAGTTTGTCTGTAATAATTTTCTAAGAGATTTCGCCCGCCCCTGATATCAAACTTTTGGGTCTGTAGTTTAATATAGTTTAATGCAAGAGATAGGAGCAGATGGAACGGAAGGAGGAGGAGGAGGATAAATAAGAAAATAAAGATTTTGTAATGTAGAAGATACTGAGGAGAAATAAGATTTAAGGAAGGAAGGAAAACTTTTCAAGGAAGGAATAACGGAAGAAAAAAGAGGCAAGAAAGACGAAAGGAAGGAAGGAAGAAAAGTGTATCTGCGTGTGTATGTATGTACCCATGTTTGTTTGTTTGTTTGTATGCTTGCTTGTTCCTGTGTATGTTTGACAATACTTCTTAGAACTTTCTACTGTTCTCTGATTTCGAAAAGAGGAAGAGGAGGAGGGTCAGGAGGAGGAAGGAAAAGAAAGAAGAGGAGGAGGAGGAGGAGAAAGAAAAGGAGGAGGAGGAGAAAGAAAAAGGAGGAGGAGGAAAAAGAGGACAAGGAGGAGGAGGAGGAGGAGGAGGAGGAACACAAAGGAACACAAAGGAATAACAAACAACAGCAGACCTGCTGGTCCTTACGAGGCTGTTTGTGACAAGTTACACTAACTAATCAAAGGTGGAAGATGAAGGACAGCAAAGACGAAGGCTCCTCCCCACCCCCCATCCCTCCAGCCAAAGCTGGCAGGAAAGGAAAAAGAACCATGCAGCATGGAAAAACTGCACGGAAATTATGTAGGAAAGAGGAAAGAACTACCATTACTGTTACCACTAACCGGGCGATAAAAAACGGAGAAGGACACCAGTATTCGAAAGAACTTAACGTTATTACGACAATGAGTAATGTCTTAGTTGCTGGTTGGATTCAAAATACTTGTCTAATCTATTCTTGAAGGCCGTAACTGTTGTACTATCAACGACATCACAGGGTAGAGAGTTCCAAACATTAATGACTCGATTGAAGAAGAAGTGTTTGACTTCGTGCGACGAGAATCTTTTACCACTCATCTTGAAATTGTTATTTCTTCTTGTTATATTTGATCGATCAATTGTAAAGTAATCTTTAGCATTAATATCACTGAATTCTTTAAACATTTTAAACTTTTCTATTAGATCGCCTCGCATTTTTCGTTTTGATAGGCTGAATAAATTTACTTCTTGAAGTCTATGTTCATAAGATAAGTTTCTTAATCTAGGAATCATCTTTGTTACTCTTCGTTGAACCCGTTCTAACTTTTCTACGTCTTTTCTGCAATAGGGAGACCAAAACTGTACACAGTACTCTAGACGGGGTCGAACCAACGAATTATACAGTTTTAATATTACTTTTTCCGATTTATTATTAAAGACTCGTCCGATGAAGCCAACCAATTTGTTTGCGGTTTTAACTACATCTGAACAATGCTGACCGGGCTTTAAATCGCTTGATATAGTGATTCCAAGATTCTTTTTTTTACTTACTGCAGAAAGTTGTTTGCCATTCATTACGTACCGAATGCGATTGTTATTGTTTCTGATGTGCAACACTTTACATTTGTCAACGTTGAATTTCATTTGCCATTGATTGGCCCAACGTGCAAGTCGATCTAGATCTGATTGTAAAGCTTCTTCGTCGAGTGTCGTAGTTACTTTACTAGCAATTTTTGTGTCATCAGCAAATTTTGATATTTTGCAAGGGAGCCCATCATCGATATCATTAACATAAATTAAGATGAGCATGGGGCCAAGCACTGATCCTTGAGGTACCCCGCTTCTGACATCGAGCCAGTTAGATGTAACACCGTTTAGAACTACTCTGTTTCAGCTCAGAGAGCCAGTCCACAAGCCAATTGTGAATGTTACCCGAGATACCGTGCGCCAATAGTTTGCTGAGCAATCGTTGGTGGGGGACCTTATCAAATGCCTTTTGAAAATTCAGATATATGATATCTACTGATCTGCCTTCATCGAACACCTCAAAAATATAATGAAAAAATCAAGTAAGTTAGTTAAACACGAACGTTTACTACGGAAGCCATGTTGCGAATTATTTATTATATTATTTTTTTCAAAGAATTTCACCATAGTTTCCATTAACTTACAAACAATCGATGTCAGGCTAATTGGTCGATAGTTTCCTGGATGAGACTTGTCCCCCTTTTTGAAAATTGGTGTGACATTTGCTAGTTTCCAATCCGACGGAACTTTTCCAGCTGTTAAAGATTTATTGAATAAGATAGAGAGCGGTTTAAAATTTGATGTTTGATTTCTTTTAAAATTCTAGTGGTAATTTCGTCTGGACCAGAAGCTTTGCTTACTTTGATCTTTTCAGTTGTGCGTAAAATGTCACTTTCTACGATGATCACGCCAATTAACATCTTTTCGGTCCTTCTAACCTCCGGCGGTTGAGTTGATAAACAATCTTCGTCGGTAAATACGGATGCAAAAAAGTTATTTAGGATTGTAGCCATTTCATTTTCATCGTTCGTGTGGTTACCATTTTCATTAGCAAGCGGTCCGATACCACAAGTGACTTTTTTATTATTTACATAGCTAAATAATTCTTTAGGATTAGATTCACTTGTTTCCGCTATATATTCTTCAAGATTTTTCTTGCTTCGTTTTATTAATTTCTTGGTTTCGCGGCGAATTCTGTCCAACTCTAATTTGTCAGCCTCACTTTGAGTTGATATGTATTTATACTGTAAACGCGTTTTTTAAGAGAGAGGCTATTTTTAATTTCATTATTCCATTTGGGTTTCTTCTTAAAAGGTGAACGTCTGTTACGATAGGGTACGCATATGCTTATGGCATTGTTCAATATTGTGGTGAAGGCCCCCCAAGATTTATCAATATCTGTTTCCGCCGAGATTTCAGTCCAGTCAGAATTATTTAAAATTGATCGGAGTCTTACGAAATTCGCTCTCTGATAATTTGGCACCTTTTCTTTGCTAGCAATTACTTTACTTTCATTCATCTTGATGCTGAATGTGATTGTTCGGTGATCGATAGAACTAAAAGCTGGACCACAATTTACTTCGTTAACTAGATCAGCTGTCGCTGAAAAGATAAGGTCAAGTATATTATTTTCAAGAGTCGGTTCTTGAACGTGTTGATGTAAATCACTTTCTAATAAATTTGTGTACAGGTCGAGCCCTGTATGAGAGTTCAATGGTTCGCCCCATATTTTCACTGGCAAGTTAAAGTCCCCAACAATTACTGCCTCGCAACTGCTACTTGTTTCTAATAATAATTCACTTAATGCATGGTCGATATCAAGAGTCTGCCCTGGCGGTCTATAGATTAGTCCAATTACTATTTTACGAGACGTATTTTTAATTTCAATGAAGACCATGTCCACATTGGTTATAATATCTGTTTTCACGGATACTGGATGGAGAGAGTTGTGGATATATAAGATAACGCCTCCCCGCTTTCTGTTCTCTCTTTCGTGACTAAAAATCGTATAACCCGGTAATGTATATTCCGCAGTGAAATCTCTATTTGAAGTGTCTATCCAAGATTCTGTGACTCCGATGATGTGATAATGATTTGTAGCTGCGAGTGCTTCTAAGTCTTCAAATTACGTAGGCTAGGAGCGTTTATATAGCAAGCTTTAATATGATTAGTTGCGCGGGTTGAGTGCTCCCTCACGATGAAGCTGCTGGTGTTCTCACCTTCGCGTTTTATGGCTTTCGAAGAGCCACTTGGTCACAGAGCAGCCTCCCGAAACGGGCTGCTCCAACAGGGTTCAAGTGGATGCCATCGGCAAGGAACAAGTCCGAATCGCAGTAAAAATTGCTCCACAAGTTAATAAACTGGACGTTTTCTTGTGAGCAAAGGGACTGAAGTCTGCTGTTCGTGCTGAAGGCCTTGCTGTAAAAGTTAGGTTAGGCACCGACCCTCGGGAGGATTCCTGAGATTATGATGTTATTGGCACCCATTTTTCGTTTATACTGTTTGATCATGCGGCGGTATTTTTCAAGCAGTTCCTCAGAACGGGTTGTCCTTATGTCATTTGTCCCCGAGTGAATGACAAAGAGGGTGTTTCGGTCGGCATTTCTCGTGACATCATCGCACGCTGCGGTGATGTCGTCCAGTCTGGCACCTGGATAACAGTAACGTTTTCTGCGGCCGTTTGATGAACGACCACAGAACTCAACCAGCTGGCCACGCACCATGGAGTCCCCAACTAGGCGAGTCTCAAACTCATCCTCCATGGTGTCTGTCAGCACCTGGAACCCATTGAAGGTAGTGGGGGTTAGTAAATGTTTCATTGTCTGCTTCGGTTTGGCTCCATTTCTTACAGGTTGTAACATAAGAACATAAGAACATAAGAACATAAGATAAGAACGTGAGTTCGCAAGAGGTAGGGTAGGTAGTAGAGAGCGCTCCCTTGACCCTAAAGCTCGTGTATCTAACCCCACCTAATATCGCTGTCCATGAATTTATCTAGTATTTTTGAATGACAATATTATTGTGGCACACATGACTGACTGTGTAGCCTATTCATCCACACCACTCATAGTAAAACCAATTTTTGCCTATGTCCCTGTCCTGTCTGAATCTGAATTTATCCAGTTTAAACCCCGTTCGTGTGTCCCCGGTTCTCTTACCAACAAAACCTTATGAATGTCTCCTTTATTAAAGCCCTTCATCCATTTATAACCCTCATCATGTCTCCACGCACCCTCGCCCTTTCTAGAGAATGCAAGTTTAACTGTTTGAGTCGTCCGTGTGGCAAGTTTCAACCTGAAATCATCATTTCATCATCCTCCTCTGCACCGATTCTAACATTTTGATATCCATTCTATAGTATTCTATAGTATTCTATAGTAACCCGTCATCCTGTGAAACAGGAAGAGAAGCGTTATGTGGTGCAGGCTGGGAGTTTGCCTGTGAGGCAGGCTGGGAGTTTGCCTGTGAGGCAGGCTGGGAGTTTGCCTGTGAGGCAGGCTGGGAGTTTGCCTGTGAGGCAGGCTGGGAGTTTGCCTGTGAGGCAGGCTGGGAGTTTGCCTGTGAGGCAGGCTGGGAGTTTGCCTGTGAGGCAGGTTGGGGGTTAACCTGTGAGGCAGGCTGGGAGTTAACCTGTGAGGCAGGTAACACGTCCTCCCGTGAAGCAGGAGGGTCGTTTAGAGGGGGCACAGTCTCGGTGGAGGGCCTCTCCACCATCAATGGTGGGGTCACTGCCACATTGTTAGAAACAAATTCCTGAAGGGCTTCAACACTTCTTTTCAAGATCACGGTGTTTGTTTCTCCATTCGGTCACAGCCTGCTTTAGTCTTAATTTTTTAATACAGAGGCGACAAGTTCTACTCAGCTGGAAGTACTGAGCCGCAAAACGTCCGGAACAGACGTCACACTTACTGAGTTTCGAAGGCATTGTTAGAAATTTGAGCAGGTTCACAATTTTGGCAAATATCAAAAAGCGCTCTCGAAATAACTTAAAGTGTGACCAAATATTGAACTGGATAAAGAATGTGAATGGAAATTAGATACTGCTGTGTTAAATGCCTCCAACACTGGGAGTTCGCTCCCACAGGGTCTTAAAAACGCCTCAAAGACCAATCGCTTGTCCTGAGCCTCGGTCACGAGAGACACTTTCACAACCCGGCGCTTTTCAGCTATTGTCCTCGAAGTTTTGTCCCATAGAACGGGGCCGGCGTAGTCACCAAGGGCAAAGCTGGCAGGGGAAGAGAGGAACCAGCAATTCGTTCTCTCTTTCCGAATCGTCTAACACAACTCCGCGACCCTTGCGAGGCCTGGCCAGTGGCACCTGTCACCAAGTGTTCTCCACCAACTCTAGAGAGTATCAGACGCCCTTCCAGAGGAACCAAAAAGCTGAAATATTCCTTGAGTATAAGAAAAACCCTCAGAAACTCCACCTAGAAGCCAGGAGGTACAACCTCAAAAGGACCGCGGAAGACATCTCTTTCAGGAGAAAAGAACAAGAACCAGCTTTTTAGAGCAGAGGTCGCCACACTCCTCTACACCGCAGGCCTAAATAATTAGGGCACGGACCCTGGAACTCCAGCCATTGTCTCATAAAGAGATCCTCTGCCTGCAGTCCAGTCCACCACTGCTGCTGCCCAGAGACTTCACCGTGACCCTGGCACGGGAGACAGATCTGGTATTATACCTTGTCCAAGGGTGACCTGAGACTATGCAAGGCAGGGGTGTCTAGTTCCCTGAGATGAAAACATATCACCCACATACCGGAGGAGGAGGAGGATGTCTTAAAAAATAAGTGTGTGTGTTGATAGAGAGAGAGAGAGAGAGAGAGAGAGAGAGAGAGAGAGAGAGAGAGAGAGAGAGACTCTCTCTCTCTCTCCTCTCTCTCTCTCTCTCTCTCTCTCTCTCTCTCTCTCTCTCTCTCTCTCTCTCTCTCTCTCTCTCTCTCTCTCTCTCTCTCTCTCTCTCTCTCTCTCTCTCTCTCTCTCTCTCTCTCTCTAAGGTACGACCCAATCTCCACAACAATTTTCGTGTTGTGTTGAAAAGTGTTTTGAGAGAGAGAGAGAGAGAGAGAGAGAGAGAGAGAGAGAGAGAGAGAGAGAGAGAGAGAGAGAGAGCGAGAGAGAGAGAGAGAGAGAGAGGTGAACCGGACAGAAGATTCTCTCTCTCTCTCTCTCTCTCTCTCTCTCTCTCTCTCTCAGGCGCTAATTAAGCAAGAGATACAAAATGTTCTGTTTCCTGAGAATTGAATTGCACACGAAGGACTTAAAAAGGCTTACGAGGTGAGAGAGAGAGAGAGAGAGAGAGAGAGAGAGAGAGAGAGAGAGAGAGAGAGAGAGAGAGTAATTCATTGGGCAATTAGAGGTCATGTAAACAGAATACAGCGTGAAGGAAGAGGAGGAGGAGGAAAAGGAGGAGGAGGAGGAGTAGGAGAAGAAGGAGGAGGAGGACGACGAAGAGGAGGAGGAAGAAGAGGGAAAGGAGATTTAGGAGCAGAAGGAGGGGAGGAAGGAGGAAGAGGGGAAGGAAAAGGAGATTTAGGAGCAGAAGGAGAAAGAGAATGAAGAGGAGGAGATTAGGGAGGAGAAGGAGAAGGAAGAAGAGAAGGAAAAAGAGGAGATTAAGGAGAGGGATTGAATGAGGAGAAGGGAGAAGCAATATGGAAACATGAGAGATGAGGCACATAAAGTCTTTTGGCTCATACGAACGTAGGAAC
The DNA here is from genome assembly GCF_024679095.1 of Eriocheir sinensis. Taxonomy (NCBI): domain Eukaryota; kingdom Metazoa; phylum Arthropoda; class Malacostraca; order Decapoda; family Varunidae; genus Eriocheir; species Eriocheir sinensis. Next base: position 9,837,807 of record NC_066524.1, on the reverse strand, counting down.
ATCAGGTCAAAGGAGTCTGCAAGCTGCCGTTGGGCCTAGACAAGGCAGCTCCTGCAAACCTAACCCCACCTAACCTCACTATCCGTGAACTTATCTAACCTCTTCTTGAATATATCTAGTGTGCTGGTTCACTACATCACCCCCAAGTCTGGTCCGCTCGTCGAACAATCTATTGGCGATCCACCAGGCCGTATCGGCTATCACTTCGCAACGGGGACGTTTTACAGTTCGTGTACCAACTTTTTACTGTTTCGGTGCTGCCCGGTGTTGCCTGTAATGATTTCTTATGTAACTGGATTGATTAACTACATGAAAATCTTGAAGTCCGCAGCCGCCATTTTTAAATTCCAATGGGCCGAGGTATTTAAAAAAAAATTCCGGCATCAGCGCTCGCTGAGTGGCAGTGGGACATGATAAAACGCTTCATTACGAATTTATTGATTATTTCAATGTCCTGACTACTAGCTTTTCAATCGTTCATGTAAAAAAAACACTCGTTACCTGTCTCCTTATGTCGCACAAAACAACACTTTTACGCATTGTTTGACCGTTACATCCTCTGTATAGCATAATGATATGTGTTTTGTTTCAAAGTACTATTTCCTTGGATTGAGGAGAACGAATGCTACAGTTTACTAGAAAAGACCAAGAAAATATCGTCTGCGTGTAACATTTCTTTTGGATACTCATTAAAAAGATTATCTATATTCTGAATCTCAAATTCGACACAAAAAAACAAATCAGTTTAATGGGCATCTAAAGCTTACATAGTTGAGACTAATTTGAGTGAAACAATCACAGTGTTGGCCACGCTGAAGTCTTTGTGTGAATGAAAAATGCAGTCAACCTTGTAGTCATTGGGTTGGAAAAGACTAAATGTTATAATTCACAAGGAAAGCAAAAAAAAAAAAAAAAAGTCAATACTGTTACACCAGAGGGAGTATTTATGTGTTTTAGTGATGTGTTAAGGGCGCAGTTTTGGGGGCGGAAGTGGCAGCGTGGGTTGCACGGCAGCGTGGAGGGACGCCGCGGGGTAGGGATGGGCAAGTACCGTTAATTTGAGTACCGGTAGTACCGGTACCGAAAACTCCAGTACCGTTAGTACCGGTACCGGTACCGGTACCCAAAGGAGTTTTTTTTTCTTAATGACTTCTGATGAAATTCCCAAACAAATTTCCTGTAAAGAAAACCCTCTCTCTTCCTTCAACTTAATATCAACTAGAGTAGAAATGCAACGTTTAGGAGCCTTCTGATTAATGTAAAATCACTTAGGTTTAAGGACAGACCACCTAGTCTGTACCATGGGGTCTGTGTGGTCTAATTTTCTATGTAAATCTATGTAAATCTCTCTCTCTCTCTCTCTCTCTCTCTCTCTCTCTCTCTCTCTCTCTCTCTCTCTCTCTCTCTGAATGAAGTGAATATTTATTTTTTCGAAAAATAAATAGCATGTATAGTTATTATGGATGTACTCGATCATAGTCTAATAACAATAACAATATTTATTAGCAACCTAAAAAAGAAAAAGAATCGGACATGAAGAATTACCCAGTAACTCCAATAAATAAATCAAATAATGGAAACGGGAGCTGTGATGGAAACGGAAAGCAGGACAAAATGGTGGGAACTTGGGGAGACGGTCAGCGGGGCAGTGACTCAGCGTCTACACACAGGGCCCATACCACATGGAGGCGGGCGAGCACCGAGTGATCATTAAGCTTCCCGGAACCCAAGTGATCATGATGCTTCGCGGTACCAGTACCGATAGCAGTTATCGATACCTGGTATCGATAACTGCTATCGGTACTGGTACCGCGAAGCATCATGATCACTTGGGTTTTTTTTTGTTTTTTTTTACATAGAAAATCAGACCACACAGACCCCATGGTCCAGACTTGGTGGTCTGTCCTTAAACCTAAGTGATTTTACATTAATCAGAAGACTCCAAAACGTTGCATTTCTACTCTAGTTGATATTAAGTTGAAGGAAGTGACGGTCGAGCTTATTTTTGAAGGAGTCAATCGTGTTACACTGGACCACTGATGGTGGAAGCTTATTCCATTCTCGCACTACAACGTTGGTGAAGAAAAATTTTGTGCAGTCTGAATTTACTTGTCTACATCTGAGTTTTACGCCATTGTTCCTCGTGCGCAGACTGTCATCGATCATAAACAATGTTGATCTGTCTACATTCGTGAAACCATTAAGTATTTTAAAACATTCGATCAATTTTCCTCGGAGGCGACGTTTCTCAAGAGAGAACATGTTAAGGGTAGAAAGCCTTTCTTCGTAGGATTTGTTGCGCAAGGAAGTGATCATTTTCTTTGCCAGACGCTGAACACCTTCTAATTTAGCAATATCCTTTGCATGGTGGGGGGACCAAAACTGTACCGCATATTCCAAGTGGGGTCTGACTAAACCGTTGTAGAGCGGGAGTATTACATCTTTATTCTTGAATACAAAGTTTCTTTTAATGAAGCCCAACATTCTGTTCGCTTTATTTGCTGCATCGATGCATTGCTGTGAGAATTTGAGGTTTGACGCGATTTTGACCCCCAAGTCTTTGACGCATTGAACGCTTTTGAGTTTAACGCCGCGCATTTCGTATTCGAACTTCTTATTCCTCGTTCCAACTTGAAGGAACTGGCACTTGTCTACGTTAAAGTGCATCTCACATCTATCCGACCAAGCTGAAATTTTGTGCAAATCCTCTTGGAGGCTTTGCCTGTCTTCGTCAGTGAGAACCGAGTTACCAATCTTTGTGTCGTCTGCAAATTTACTAATGCGGTTATTGAGTCCAACATCCACGTCATTGATGTAAATAATGAAGAGCACTGGGCCAAGGACCGAGCCCTGAGGGACGCCACTAGTGACAGGCGCCCACTCTGAGTTAAATCCGTCAATCACTACTCTTTGTTGTCTGTTGCTCAACCAATTCGCGATCCATTGGTTTACTTGACCGTCAATACCTATTTGCTTTAATTTGTAAAGTAATTTATGATGCGGGACTTTATCAAACGCTTTCTGGAAATCAAGATAGACTACGTCCAGTGATTTGGTTACGTCATAAACAGTGAAGAGGTCGTTATAAAAGGTTAATAGGTTTGATAGGCAGGATCTTTTGTTTCGGAAGCCATGTTGTGAGTCCCCAATCAATGAGTGGCTTTCAAGGTAACTCACAATTTTGTCTCTAATTATGCCCTCAAGTAGCTTACCTACAACCGAAGTTAGACTAATGGGCCTGTAATTACCTGGTACTTTTTTGTCTCCTTTCTTGAAAATCGGTGTCACGTTAGCCTCTTTCCAAACTGAGGGGACGATGCCTTGTCGCAAGGACATATTGAATACGGTTGTGAGGGAGGAGAGTATTTCGCTCTTCGTTTCTTTCAGCAGAGTTGGATATACTTTGCCAGGTCCAGGACTTTTATTTGTTTTAAGTGAATGGAGAGCTTTAAGGACTTCATCGGTTGTTATTTCAAAATTAGGCAATGCATGCTCGAGATTTACAATAGTACTGGTGTTGGTGGTAGCGAGAGGAAGACTGTTAGTATTAAACACCGAGGAAAAGTAATTGTTTAAGAGGTTTGCAATGTGTTGGCTGTCAGTCACTAGTGCACCGTCGCTGTTTGTTAAAGGTCCAATACCACTTTTGATCGCCTTTCTGTTGTTTATGTAACTGAAGAAAGATTTCGGATTATTTTTACAGTTGGCTGCAATATTTTCTTCATATCTACGCTTTGCCTGACCTACTAGTCTTTTTACTCGTCGCCTGGCATCATTATAAAGTCTAATGTTCTCGGGCGTGCTTTGTTCTTTCTTTAACCTGTAAAACAATTTTCTCTCATTGATAATTTTTCATGTCCGATTCTTTTTCTTTTTTAGGTTGCTAATAAATATTGTTATTGTTATTAGACTATATATATGATCGAGTACCCACTACCCATATCACCGAGATATCCACTCACTAAGTGGTGATCTCTCTCTCGCCTGCTACACCTCCAATATTTAATCATCTATTCATCTTATATAATTCATCATGCAATTCTTTATAGCCAGAAACTCTCGCCAAGGGATTCAAACTTTTTTCGTTAATGCTTTATTGGATAAATATGATCTCTCTCTCTCTCTCTCTCTCTCTCTCTCTCTCTCTCTCTCTCTCTCTCTCTCTCTCTCTCTCTCTCTCTCTCTCTCTCTCTCTCTCTCTCTCTCTAAAAGTTAACGAGTCATACGAATTTAACAGTGGCAAGTAAAAAGAAATCGAAGTCTTGGGTTAAAAGTTAGTGAGTCCCACGAGTCTTTAGAAAACGCTAATATATATTGTTATTGTTATTAGACTATGATCGAGTACCCACTACCCATATCACCGAGATATCCACTTACTAATTGGTGATCTCTCTCTCTCTCTCTCTCTCTGAATGAAGTGAATATTTATTTTTTCGATAAAAAAATAGCATATATAGTTATTATGGATGTACTCGATCATAGTCTAATAACAATAACAATATTTATTAGCAACCTAAAAAAAAAATCGGACATGAAGAATTATCAATAAATCCAATAAATAAATCCGAGCAACTGGTACCGGTACCGAGCAATCTGGTACCGGTACCGTACCGTTTAGCTGGTACCGTTAGTACCGGTACTGGTACCGGTACCTGCCCACCCCTACCGCGGGGCAGTTGAGGGAACGCGGTTGCCTGAGGACACATGTGCTGGTAGTCTCCGTGTGTGCCTGCTGTTCCGTGAGCTTGCCTGCCTGTGTTCGTGCCCCCTCTCTGTGTGCCTCATAGCCTGTACTGTGCCCTGTGGACTAGTGTAACGTGGTTGGAGCCTGTCAGTTAAAGTGAGGAACCTTTGTGCTGTGTGTATCCCTTGCCTCCCTCGTGGTGCGGCCTGCTATGTGTGTGGTGTCCTGTTGCAGCGCGTTTTCGGGCTGTTCTGGGTTCACGACCCCCGGTGTTGCTCGGCACGCCGCCTGCCTGCCCGTGGTTGGTGTGGTGCGGGGGTGGCGTAACAATACGTTCACTTAGCTAGTTAGTGTAACATGCTTTAGTTGCCCATTAAACTGATTTGTTTTCTGTTTTGAATCTTAGCTTGAGAATATTGATAATCTTTTTAATGGGAGGCGGTGGCTGAGTGGATAGCGTGGCGGCGCCGCGTTCAGGGCGACGAGTTGTTTTTTTGTTTTTTGCTTTTACAGCACAGAGAGCAACTCAAAAGCAACAAAAAGAAAATGTAGAAAAGAAGCCCGCTAACTATTGGTCCCGCAAAGTGAAAAGTATAAAGTGACCAAAAGAGAGATCAGTTTCGGATGGAGAGGTGTCTTGATACACTAGTTGAAAGAGGTCAAGACATAGGCAGGAGGAAATACAGACGAAGGAAAGCTGTTCCAGAGTTTACCAGTGAAGGGGATGAAAGAATGGAGATGCTGGTTAACTCTTGAATAAGGGGTTTGGACAGTATAGGGATGAGCATGAGTAGAAAGTCGTGTGCAGCGGGGAGGGGGGGAGGCATGCAGTTAGTAAGTACAGAAGAGCAGTCAGCATGAAAATATCGATAGAAGATAGAGGCAACATGGCTCTTATATATGGAAAGCATCTGTGTGGGGGGGAAGAACTGGAACGCCCAACCTCGAGGAAGCTGATTTAGTAAGAGAGGAGATGTGAAGTTTCCAGTTGAGATTTTGAGCTAAGGATAGACCGGGGATGTTTAGTGTAGAAGGTGACAGCTGGGTGTTGTCGAAGAATAGGGGATAGGTGTTTGGAAAATTGTGTCGAGTTGATAGGTGGAGAAATTGAGGTTTTGAAGCATTAAAGGACACAAGGTTCCTTTTACCCTAATCGGAAATGATAGCAAGGTCTGAGGTTAAACGTTCTGCAGCCTTTAGCCTGGAGTCATGTAATTCATGTTGAGAGGGTCTTCTGTTGAAAGAAGTTGAATAATGTTGAGTGGAGTCGTCAGCGTATGAGTGGACAGGACAATTTGTTATGGAAAGAAGATCATTGATGAATAACAGGAAGAGAGTTGGTAATAGGACAGAGCCCTGTGGAACGCCACTGTTGATAGGTTTAGGGGAAGAACAGTGACCGTCTACCACAGCAGAGATAGAACGGCCGGAAAGGAAACTGGAGATAAAGGAACAAAGAGAAGGATAGAATCCGTAGGAGGGCAGTTTAGAAAGCAAAGAGTTGTGCCAGACTCTATCGAAGGCTTTTGAGATGTCTAGCGCAACTGAGAAAGTTTCACCGAAACGGCTAAGAGAGGATGACCAAGAGTCAGTTAAGAGAGCAAGAAGATCGCCAGTAGAACGCTCTTTGCGAAACCCACACTGGCGATCAGATAGAAGATCAGAAGTGGAAAGGTGCTTTAGAATCTTCTGGTTAAGGATTGATTCAAAAGCTTTAGATAGACAGGAAAGTAAAGCTATAGGGCGGTGGTTTGAGGGATTGGAACGGTCACCCTTCTTAGGCACAGGCTGTATGAAGGCATACTTCCATCAGGAAGGAAAGGTAGATGTTGATAGGAAGAGGCGAAAGAGTTTGACCAGGCAGGGTGTCAGCACGGAGGCACAGTTTTTAAGGACGATAGGAGGCACTCCATCAGGTCCATAAGCCTTCTGAGAGTTGAGGCCAAAGAGGGCATAGAAAACATCATTTGGAAGAATCTTAATAACAGGCATAAAGGAGTCAGAGGGGGGATGAGTAGGAGGAATATGCCCAGAATCGTCCAGTTGAGTTTTTACAGAAAGTCTGAGAGAAGAGTTTAGCCTTAGAGATAGGTGAGACGGCAGTGCTGCCGTCAGAAGAGGGAAAGATGAAGAAGTGAAATTGGAGGAGACATTTTTGGCTAGGTGCCAGAAGTCTCGGGAATAATTAGAAAAAGCAAGGTTTTGACATTTACTATGGATGAAAGAGCTTTTGGTAAGTCGAAGAATAGATTTGACACGATTCCGGACGGAAATGTAAAGATGATGGTTAGCAGGAGTGCGAAGGCTTTAGTACCTTTTGTGAACTACCTCTCTATCTCTGATAGCACGAGAAAAAGCGTGATTAAACCAAGGCTTTTTAGCATGAGGAGTAGAGAAAGTACGTGGAATGTATGCCTCCATTCCAGAGACATTCACCTCTGTGATGCGCTGGGCACACACAGGAGTCTCTCTCCTGGAAGCAATAATCATTCCAAGAGAAATCGGAAAAGTACATCCTCAGGTCGTCCCACCAAGCAGAAGCAAAATGCCAGAAGCATCGCCTCTTCGGTGGGTCCAGAGGGTGTACAGGAGCGATAGAACAGGATACAGAAATAAGATTGTGATCGGAGGAGCCCAACGGAGAGAACAGTTTGACAGAGTAAGCAGAAGGGTTGGAGGTAAGGAAGAGGTCTAGTATGTTGGGCCTGTCTCCAAGACGGATGGGAATACGTGTAGGGTGCTGGACCAACTGCTCTAGGTCGTTGAGGATTGCAAAGTTGTAGGGTTGTTCACCAGGCTGGTCAGTGAAAGAGGATGAAAGCCAAAGCTGGTGGTGAACATTGAAATCTCCTAAGACGGAGATTTCAGCGAAAGGAGAGTGGGTCAAGATGTGCTCCACTTTAGAGTTCAAGTAGTCAAAGAATTTTACATAGTTAGTAGAGTTAGGTGAGAGATAAACAACACAGATGTATTTAGTAATGGAATGACAATGAAGTCTTAGCCAGATGGTGGAAAATTCTGAAGAATCAAGGTCGTGGGCACGAGAGCAAGTGATGTCGTTGCGTACGTAGACGCAACATCCAGCTTAGGATTGAAATTTAGGATAGAGATAGTAGGAGGGAACAGAGTAGAGATTGCTGTCAGTAGCCTCAGAAACCTGAGTTTCGGTGAGGAAGAGAAGGTGAGGTTTAGAGGAGGAGAGATGGTGTTACACAGAATGAAAATTAGAACGAAGACCGCGAATGTTGCAGAAATTGAAAAGAAAGAGGTTCAAGGAGTTATCAAGACACCTCTCAAGTCGGCAGCCAAAAGGGGAGTCCTCCCTGGGGGAATTTGTGGTCCCCCCCCACCAGGTGGGGGACTCCGAAGCAATGTTTATATTAGCCATTTTGAATTTGTAAAATTTGGGGAAATGATGTGTGTTGTGTGAATGTAGTGTGGTGTGGAAAGAGAGAGGATCTGTCTTTAGAGAACATACTGAACTACTCTCTGGTGTTGATGAGACAATAGGGAAACAGGAAGTGAGGACACGGGGAGGGTCTTTGGAGGGTCGCAGCACCCTCCTCACCTCCGTATATACCTTGGGTTCACGCCCCGCCCGGTGCCACAAGCTGGGATTTTTCAGCCGCCGACGAGTGGCTTAAGACTACCCACATACTGTCCAGAAGACCACCTATCAACCCAGACTCTAGATTCTAGGATCAAAGTTGAGCTCCAGGGGGCAGCATGAGCCAATGCGAGATGGCGCCACTATAAACACTTGCCTGCGCCACAACGGGCTGGGGCCGACCATCAGGCCCTATAAAGAAAGCCTACCGGCGCCACAGACGAAAAACATTAAAAAAAAAAAGATAATAATGTTACACGCAAACAATATTTTCGTGGTCTTTTTTGGTAAACTCTAGCAGTTGTTCTTTCCCAAGCCAATGAAATAGTACTTTGAAACAAAACACCTATCATACATTCTAAATAGAGGATGAAACGGTCAAATAACGCGAAAAAGTGTTGATTTGTGCGACATATGGTGACAAGCAACGAGTGTTATTTTTTACATAAACATTTAACGGTCCAATTCTCTAACTTGCTCTTGTCCTTTACATCTTACGGAACCACTTCGTATCGCTCTTAGCCTCGCTATCTACCCTAAACACATATTCTCTTTTCGCTACGCGAGTGTTCTTTACCGATGTTGAAATATAGTTCATCATATCTATCCTTGAGGTGGGCTTCACCATTCTTTATTTTCTATATAATTCCTCTCTTCAAGTCTACGTCGTGTTTTAGCCTTCGGGTCAACCACTCAATATCATTATTTCCATTTATTTGTGTGCTGCCCTTCACTACTACCCTAACTAAATTTCTGTACGTCACTTCATGGTTCACCTGGACATAGGGTTCTGGCCACCGGTTCTGGCCCTCACCTCAGCCTAATGATCAACAGTTAACTTCCTCAAGGTGTCTTCTAAGCCCCTCGTAGTTAACTCTTCTAATGTCTGGCGCCAACGCGGGGTTGTTATCGTGGGTCACCGCCCAGTCCAAGTTAACACTACTTCCCTGCGATCATTACAACACCCCTGCCCCTCAGCCCCGGCCCCTGCACCTCGCATACCAGGGATGTGTGTGTGTGTATCAACTTAGGCCATTCACAGATTAAATGCTGCACCTAACACACACACACACACACACACACACACACACAATAAAAACAAGCATACACATAATCTCTCTCTCTCTCTCTCTCTAAGTCAGAGCGTGGCATAAACAGCTAAAGGAAAAATAATCAGCGCCGTTCCTTAAATCTTCGTCCACTTAATGGAAGATAAAATGCAACAGAGCGAAAAAATACGAGAAATTAATGACTTTTCGAAGCAAAAAAAAAGTACTAATACGGGGAAAAAAACATTATTGGGTGTTACATCAGCAAGGAGGAGGAGGAGGAGGAGGAAGAGGAGGAGGAGGAGGAGGAGAGGAAGAAGGCCAAGGAGTATTTTCTTGCCCTTCCTCTCTATCACACTTTTACTCTCCCCTTTCTTTCCTCCTCCTCCTCCTCCTCGTCCTCCTCTTCTTCCTCCTCGTCCTCCTCATCCCCCTACTCTTCCTCCTCCTCCTCTCACTCCTTCCCCTCCTCCTTCTCCTTTTTCTCTTCCATATTTCTTCCTTTTATGTTTTATATTCTTATTACATCATCCCCTTCCCCCCCTCCTCCTCCTCCTCCTCCTCCATTATTGAGGAAAGTTATGCAAACAAACTTTTTCTCTGTCGTTAGTTTATCTTGTAAACAATACCTGGAAAAGAGAGAGAGAGAGAGAGAGAGAGAGAGAGAGAGAGAGAGAGAGAGAGAGAGAGAGAGAGAGAGAGAGAGAGAGAGAGAGAGAGAGAGAGAGAGAGAGAGAGAGAGAGAGAGAGAGAGAGAGAGAGAGAGAGAGAGAGAGAGAGAGAGAGAGAGAGAGAGAGAGAGAGATATACATAGATATACATAGAAAATCAGACCACACAGACCCCATGGTCCAGACTTGGTGGTCTGTCCTTAAACCTAAGTGATTTTACATTAATCAGGAGACTCCAAAACGTTGCATTTCTACTCTAGTTGATATTAAGTTGAAGGAAGTGACGGTCGAGCTTATTTTTGAAGGAGTCAATCGTGTTACACTGGACCACTGATGATGGGAGCTTATTCCATTCTCGCACTACAACGTTGGTGAAGAATAATTTGGTGCAGTCTGAATTTACTTGTCTACATCTGAGTTTTAGGCCATTGTTCCTCGTGCGCAAAGTGTCATCGATCATAAACAATGTTGATCTGTCTACATTCGTGAAACCATTAAGTATTTTAAAACATTCGATCAGTTTTCCTCGGAGGCGACGTTTCTCAAGAGAGAACATGTTAAGGGTAGAAAGCCTTTCTTCGTAGGATTTGTTGCGCAAGGAAGGGATAATTTTCGTTGCCCGACGCTGAACACCTTCTAATTTAGCAATATCCTTTGCATGGTGGGGAGACCAAAACTGTACCGCATATTCCAAGTGGGGTCTGACTAAACTGTTGTAGAGCGGGAGTATTACATCTTTATTCCTAAATAAAAAGTTTCTTTTAATGAAGCCCAACATTCTGTTCGCTTTATTTGCTGCATCGATGCATTGCTGTGAGAATTTGAGGTTTGACGCTATTTTGACCCCCAAGTCCTTGACGCATTGAACGCTTTTGAGTTTAACGCCGCGCATTTCGTAATCAAACTTCTTATTCCTCGTTCCAACTTGAAGGACCTGGCACTTGTCTACGTTAAAGGGCATCTCCCATCTATCCGACCAAGCTGAAATTTTGTGCAAATCCTCTTGGAGGCTTTGCCTGTCTTCGTCAGTGAGAACCGAGTTACCAATCTTTGTGTCGTCTGCAAAAGGAGAGAGAGAGAGAGAGAGAGAGAGAGAGAGAGAGAGAGAGAGAGAGAGAGAGAGAGAGAGAGAGAGAGAGAGAGAGAGAGAGAGAGAGAGAGAGAGAGAGAGAGAGAGAGAGAGAGAGAGAGAGAGAGAGAGAGAGAGAGAGAGAGAGAGAGAGAGAGAGAGAGAGAGAGAGAGAGAGAGAGAGAGAGAGAGAGAGAGAGAGAGAGAGAGAGAGAGAGAGAGAGAGAGAGAGAGAGAGAGAGAGAGAGAGAGAGAGAGAGAGAGAGAGAGAGAGAGAGAGAGAGAGAGAGAGAGAGAGAGAGAGAGAGAGAGAGAGAGAGAGAGAGAGAGAGAGAGAGAGAGAGAGAGAGAGAGAGAGAGAGAGAGAGAGAGAGAGAGAGAGAGAGAGAGAGAGAGAGAGAGAGAGAGAGAGAGAGAGAGAGAGAGAGAGAGAGAGAGAGAGAGAGAGAGAGAGAGAAAGGAAACACAAGGCTTGGACAAGATATAAAAGACACCCCACGCAGGAAAATAAGGCCCAACACAGACGAGCCTGCAAAAATATGACGAGGACAGCAAAGTGGGCAAAAGAAAGGTGGGACGCCGACAGGAGGAGAAAGCTGTCCTCTAACCAAACCGACCCGAAACAGTGGTGGGGGCTGGTGAAGGAACAGCAAGGCCATACCCCGCAGGAACGTATCCCGCCCCTGAGGAAACCTGACGGAGACCTGGCCATCACCAGCCGGGAAAAGGCTGACCTGCTGGCCTGTCACTTCAGTCAAAAGATGACAACCCAGGAGCCAGACAGGCAGCCGCCCACCCTCCCCCAACTCATCGCCTCAAGACTAGAGAATGTGCTAATCTCTGAGGACGCTGTCAGGAGACATCTGAGGGGCGTCAACACCAGGAAGGCGCCAGGCCCTGACAGCGTGAGTCCATACTTACTGCGGCGATGCTCCGATGAGCTCACCAGCCCCCTCGCCCAGATCTTCCGGCGATGCCTGCAGAGCGGGGTGTGGCCTGCACAGTGGAAGGAGGCCAGAGTCACACCCGTACACAAGAAAAATCCAGGTCCGAGCCAGGCAATTACAGGCCAATATCACTCCTCCCAATCATCAGCAAGATATTTGAGAGGATCATCGGGGAGCAATTGACATCCTTCCTCGAGGAAAACCACCTGCAGTCACCGAAGCAGTTTGGTTTTCGGAAGGGCCGCTCTACCTCAGACCTCCTCCTTCTCCTCTCAAAGTCCTGGCATGACGCCCTTGATGACGGCCACCTGTCTCTCGTGATTGCCCTGGATATAGCTGGCGCGTTCGACTCCGTTTGGCACCGCGGTCTGACGGCGAAGCTACAGCAACTAGGCATCACGGGGGACCTGCGCCTGCTCTCAAACTACCTGTTAGGCAGGAGCCTCCACGTAGCAGTCAACGGAAGCACCTCGACCAGCTTCCCGGTGGAGGCCTCCGTTCCACAGGGTCCGTCCTTGGACCTATTCTGTGGAACATATACTTTAACGACCTCCTGCAAACCATCCCGGCAGCAAGCGCTTACGCCGACGACTGCACCCTCTCCAGAACATACAAGAGGGAGGAAGCCCAGGACGTGATAGAGTCCGTCAACAGACAGTTGGCAGACATAATGGCCTGGGGAAAGAGGTGGAAGTCAGGTTTGCCCTGACAAAACCCAGGCCATGGTAATATCACGTTCTCGGGAGGACGCGAGGCAACTCCACGGCAGACTGAGATTCGGGAATGACACCATCCCTCTGCAGTCCAGCGTCGACATCCTGGGCGTGGAGGTGGACTCCCAGCTGCGGTTTGACCGTCACCTTGAAAGGGTGGCGCAAAAAGCCTCCCAGAAGGTGAACCTCCTGCGCCGCATGAAGAACCTCCTCGATGCTGAAGGCCTGAACACCCTCTATAAGGCACAAGTCCGTCCAGTGATGGAGTATGCACCGCTCACCTGGATGGCCAGCGCCTGCTGCCACCTCAACCTGCTAGACAAGGTGCAGAGGAGGGCTGAACGCCTCATCAACGGCACCCAGCACCACCGACCGAGCCAGTGGGAGACACAGCGACAACAACAACAACACCCACACGAAGGAAGGGCAAGACCAGCCACGAACCAGCTGAATAGCCTGGAGCACCGTCGCCGCGTCGCTGCCCTGACGGTGCTACAAGGCACAAGTGGGCCTAGTGCCCCACCTGACGGACCTGAGGGCTACCTGGAGGAGGTCTGAGCGCAGCACGAGAACGGTGCTGAGCAACGCCTCCCTCCTGGAAGTGCCAATGGCCCGCTCCAGCACCCACCAACGTGCCTTCTCCATCGCAGCGGTGGTGTGGTGGAACAACCTCACTGCTGATGTGGATGTGACACAACTGTCCACTCAGCAGATGAAGGTTGCGTCCCACAGGTGGCTACTCCTACACCCACCGTAAATATGTATATATATAATTGTATAATATATTGTATAATAATTGTATAATATAATCGGCAGAAGCTTTAAATAGCTCCCCAACGGTCGGGGAACTTTAGCATAGACAAATAATACTGCCATGTACTAATGTACTGAACACGTTTAAATAAAAAAAAAAAGAAGAGAATTATGAGCATAATAAGATCAACATAAAGAAAAATGTGAGACAATCTTATTAACATGATGGAGAGAAAACAGAGAGAGAGAGAGAGAGAGAGAGAGAGAGAGAGAGAGAGAGAGAGAGAGAGAGAGAGAGATATTAATCTAAGCCTAGTCAGCTCCTCTCTCTATCTCTCTCTCTCTCCGAGAACATTAGACTTTATAATGATGCCAGGCGACGAGTAAAAAGACTAGTAGGTCAGGCAAAGCGTAGATACGAAGAAAATATTGCAGCCAACTGTAAAATAATCCGAAATCTTTCTTCAGTTACATAAACAACAGAAAGGCGATCAAAAGTGGTATTGGACCTTTAACAAACAGCGACGGTGCACTAGTGACTGACAGCCAACACATTGCAAACCTCTTAAACAATTACTTTTCCTCGGTGTTTAATACTAACAGTCTTCCTCTCGCTACCACCAACACCAGTACTATTGTAAATCTCGAGCATGCATTGCCTAATTTTGAAATAACAACCGATGAAGTCCTTAAAGCTCTCCATTCACTTAAAACAAATAAAAGTCCTGGACCTGACAAAGTATATCCAACTCTGCTGAAAGAAACAAAGAGCGAAATACTCTCCTCCCTCACAACCGTATTCAATATGTCCTTGCGACAAGGCATCGTCCCTTCAGATTGGAAAAAGGCTAACGTGACACCGATTTTCAAGAAAGGAGACAAAAAGTACCAGGTAATTACAGGCCCATTAGTCTAACTTCGGTTGTAGGTAAGCTACTTGAGGGCATAATTAGAGACAAATTGTGAATTACCTTGAAAGCCACTCATTGATTGGGGACTCACAACATGGCTTCGAAACAAAAGATCCTGCCTATCAAACCTATTAACCTTTATAACGACCTCTTCACTGTTTATGACGTAACCAAATCACTGGACGTAGTCTATCTTGATTTCCAGAAAGCGTTTGATAAAGTCCCGCATCATAAATTACTTTACAAATTAAAGCAAATAGGTATTGACGGTCAAGTAAACCAATGGATCGCGAATTGGTTGAGCAACAGACAACAAAGAGTAGTGATCGACGGATTTAACTCAGAGTGGGCGCCTGTCACTAGTGGCTTGGCTCGGTCCTTGGCCCAGTGCTCTTCATTATTTACATCAACGACGTGGATGTTGGACTCAATAACCGCATTAGTAAATTTGCAGACGACACAAAGATTGGCAACTCGGTTCTCACTGACGAAGACAGGCAAAGCCCCCAAGAGGATTTGGACAAAATTTCAGCTTGGTCGGATAGATGGGAGATGCCCTTTAACGTAGACAAGTGCCAGGTCCTTCAAGTTGGAACAAGGAATAAGAAGTTCGAATACGAAATGCGCGGCGTTAAACTCAAAAGCGTTCAATGCGTCAAAGACTTGGGGGTCAAAATCGCGTCAAACCTCAAATTCTCACAGCAATGCATCGATGCAGCAAATAAAGCGAACAGAATGTTGGGCTTCATTAAAAGAAACTTTGTATTCAAGAATAAAGATGTAATACTCCCGCTCTACAACAGTTTAGTCAGACCCCACTTGGAATATGCGGTACAGTTTTGGTCTCCCCACCATGCAAAGGATATTGCTAAATTAGAAGGTGTTCAGCGTCGGGCAACGAAAATGATCCCTTCCTTGCGCAACAAATCCTACGAAGAAAGGCTTTCTATCCTTAACATGTTCTCTTGAGAAACGTCGCCTGAGGAAAACTGATCGAATGTTTTAAAATACTTAATGGTTTCACGAATGTAGACAGATCAACATTGTTTATGATCGATGACACTTTGCGCACGAGGAACAATGGCGTAAAACTCAGATGTAGACAAGTAAATTCAGACTGCACCAAATTTTTCTTCACCAACGTTGTAGTGCGAGAATGGAATAAGCTTCCACCATCAGTGGTCCAGTGTAACACGATTGACTCCTTCAAAAACAAGCTCGACCGTCACTTCCTTCAACTTAATATCAACTAGAGTAGAAATGCAACGTTTTGGAGTCTTCTGATTAATGTAAAATCACTTAGGTTTAAGGACAGACCACCAAGTCTGGACCATGGGGTCTGTGGTCTGATATTCTATGTAAATCTATGTAAATCTCTCTCTCTCTCTCTCTCTCTGTCATAAATCAAATTGCTCTTTTACAAACACTCTCCTTTGAGACTTAAGGGAAAGGACAAGAGTGATCTCTCTCTCTCTCTCTCTCTCTCTCTCTCTCTCTCTCACTAGTAATTAGTTTAGTGTCAGTTTTTTCTCTCGTAAGAAAGCAAGGATGAACGGAAGAAAGGAAGGAGGAAAGAAGGAAGAAAAGGAAAGAAGAAAGGAAGGAAGGAAGGAAGGAAGAAAGAAAGGAAGGAAGGAAGTAGGAAGGAAATAATGATAGGAGAAAGGAGGAAAGGAAAAAAGGATTGAAAAAGGAAAGAAGAAAGGAAGAAAGGAAGGAAGGAGGAAAAGAAAGAAGGAAAGAAAAGGAAGAACATAAAGAAGGAAGGAGGAAGGAAGGGGGGAGAGAGAAAGGCAAGAAGGAAAAATGTGTGTGTGTGTGTGTGTGTGTGTGTGTGTGTGTGTGTGTGTGTGTGTGTGTGTGTGTGTGTGTGTGTGTGTGTGTGTGTGTGTGTGTGTGTGTGTGTGTGTGTGTGTGTGTGTGTGTGTGTGTGTGTGTGTGTGTTGTGTGGTATGTGTGTGTGTGTGTGTGTGTGTGTGTGTGTGTGTTTACATCAGAGGACACGGCTCAAGGCTAATAAAAAAGTACAAAAAAAAGCCCGCCATTCGCCGCTCCTATAAAAGATAAAAGTAAAGAGTAGCCGAAAGAGAGGTCAGTTTCGGGTGGAGAGGTGTCTTGATACACTCTTCTTGAGAGAGGTCAAGTCATAGGCAGGAAGAAATACAGACGAAGGAAGGCTGTTCAAGAGTTTACCAGAGAAGGGGATGAAAGAATGGAGATGCTGGTTAACTGTTGCATAATGGGTTTGGATAGTATAGGGATGAGCTTGAGTAAAAAGTTGTGTGCAGCGGGGCCGCGGGAGGGGGGGAGGCATGCAGTTAGCAAGTTCAGAAGAGCAGTCAGCATGAAAATATCGATAGAAGATAGAAAGAGAGGCAACATGGCGGCGGAATTTAAGAGGTAGAAGACTATCAGTAAGAGGAGGAGAGCTGATGAGACGAAGAGCCTTAGACTCCACTCTGTCTAGGAGAGCTGTGTGAGTGGAGCCCCCCCACACGTGAGATGCATACTCCATACGAGGGCGGACAAGGCCCCTATAAATGGAAAGCATCTGTGCGGGGGAGAAGAACTGGCGAAAACGGTACAGAACGCCCAGCCTCGAGGAAGCTGATTTAGTAAGAGAAGAGATATGAAGTTTCCAGTTGAGATTTTGAGTTAAGGATAGACCGAGGATGTTTAGTGTTGAAGAAGGTGATAGCTGAGTGTTGTCGAAGAATAGGGGATAGATATCTGGAAGATTGTGTCGAGTGGATAGGTGGAGAAACTGTGTTTTTGAGGCGTTGAAGGACACCAGGTTCTTCTTGCCCCAATCGGAAATAATAGTAAGGTCTGAGGCTAAGCGTTCTGCGGCCTCCAGCCTGGAATCATTTAGTTCCTGTTGAGTGGGTCTTCTATTAAAAGAAGTTGAGTAATGCAGAGTAGAGTCATTGGCGTAAGAATGGATAGGACAGTTTGTTTTGGAAAGAAGATCATCAATGAACAACAGAAAGAGAGTGGGAGATAGGACAGAACACTGCGGGACACCACTGTTAATAGGATTAGGGGAAGAACAGTCACCGTCTACCACCACAGCAGAAATAAAGCGGTCAGAAGGGAAACTGGAGATAAAGGTACAGAGAGAAGGACAGAAACCGTAGAAGGGTAGTTTGGAAAGCAAAGATTTATGCCAAACCCTATCAAAGGCTTTTGATATGTCCAGCGCAATAGCAAAGGTTTCACCGAAACGGTTAAGAGAGGATGACCAAGAGTCAGTTAGGAAGGCAAGATCACCAGTAGAACGCCCCTTGCGGAACCCATACTGGCGATCAGATAGAAGGTCAGAGGTGGAAAGGTGTTTTTGAATCTTCCGGTTAAGGATTGATTCAAAAGCTTTAGATAGACAGGAAAGTAAAGCTATAGGACGGTAGTTTGAGGGATTGGAACGGTCACCCTTCTTAGGCACAGACTGTATGAAGGCGTACTTCCAGCAGGAAGGAAAGGTAGATGTTGATAGGCAGAGGCGAAAGAGTTTGACCAGGCAGTATGACAGCACGGAAGCACAGTTTTTAAGGACAATAGGAGGCACTCCATCAGGTCCATAAGCCTTCTGAGGATTGAGGCCAGAGAGGGCATAGAAAACATCATTCTTAAGAAACTTACTAACAGGCATAAAGGAGTCAGAGGGGGGATGAGTAGGAAGAATATGCCCAGAATCGTCCAGAGTGGAGTTTTTAGAGAAAGTTTGAGAGAAGAGTTCAGCCTTAGAGATGATGAGACGGCGGTGCTGCCGTCTGGACTATGGAGAGGAGGGAAAGATGAAGAAGTGAAGTTGGAGGAGATGTTTTTGGCTAGATGTGTGTGTGTGTGTGTGTGTGTGTGTGTGTGTGTGTGTGTGTGTGTGTGTGTGTGTGTGTGTGTGTGTGTGTGTGTGTGTGTGTGTGTGTGTGTGTGTGTGTGTGTGTGTGTGTGTGTGTGTGTGTGTATAGATCTGAGGAGGTATACACACACACACACACACACACACACACACACACACACACACACACACACACACGTACACACACACACACACACACACACACACGTACACACACATACACACACGTCAAAGAGAGCCAGTTGCAAGAGGGATTAACTGTGTAGAGGAAACCTGTCACCACCACCTCCACCACCTTCACCACCACCACCACTCTTACTACTCCCACTACCACAATCA
>NC_066524.1:9786708-9811708 GCF_024679095.1 Eriocheir sinensis | reverse complement strand
ACCCGAAGATCCAGTTTGCAGTGGAGGAAGAAAACAATGGCCAGCTTCCATTCCTCGACACTCTCATCATTAGATCAGAAAACACAGCCTCCCATAAAGTGTACAGAAAACCAACAAACAAGGCCGATTACATACACTACCTAAGCGCCCATGATTCCAGATCCAAAAGGGATGTGGTGATCGGGTTCCACCTACACGCGAGGAATAAATGAGTGAGGAAATCCGCCACATCGGCGACATTTTCGCAAGGCTGGGATGCCCCAAGGGTCTCCTGGTTGAGTTACAAGGGAGAGCAAGGGCAGTCATGGAAAAGAAAGTCACGGGAGGGGAGAAGACGCGGGGGAAGCACCTGATTGTCCCTGCGTCAGACTTACTGCAGCCTCTGAGGAACGCCTTACACCACGCGGGCTGCCTAAATATATCGGAGCAGCGGCCAACGGATCGGTGAACTGTTGAAAGAGAGTAAAGGAACGAGTAGGAAGGACAGTGTAGTGTGCCGAATACCCTGCAGCGGGAGTGAGTACAGTTATATGGTGAGACGAGCAGGGGCCTGGAGAAAAGGCTTAAAGAGCACAGGGCAGACGTGAGACACCACCGCCTTACCAGTGCCCTGGTGGACCATGTAGTAGGGAGGGCCACTTGCCGAGGTGGGGTAATGCAGAGGTGCTGGAGAGTGACCTGCGTAAGAGAACGGTCAAGCAAGCCTTATACATCGCAACAAACACCTATATCAACAAGAGAACTGGCGACGCAGTGTGGGCCGTATCAGCAGCGAAGGTGTGTGCAGCCGGCGCGGGAGCCGGCTAAAGATGGCAGAGAGGGCGTGACCTGACCTCCGACCTTGTCTCTGAGCAGTGAGCGGGGCGTCTCATGTGACCTGTCCTATATATAGCGGGATGACAACTGACCCACCTCAGTTCCCCTGGAGAAGCGGGAATAACTCATCTCAAACACACCTGTGTTTCCTTCCTCCTCCTTCACTCAGCTTGTCGAATAAGACCTTATATAAAAATAATAATAATAATAATAATAATAATAATAATAATAATAATAATAATAATAATAATAATAATAATAATAATAATAATAATAATAATAATAATAATAATAATAATTGATAATTTTAGTAGGTTTCAGTGAGTGAAAAATTGTTACATATGGGATTTCTTTTATTGAATTTAACAATCTCTCTCTCTCTCTCTCTCTCTCTCTCTCTCTCTCTCTCTCTCTCTCTCTCTCTCTCTCTCTCTCTCTCTCTCTCTCTCTCTCTCTCTCTCTCTCTCTCTCTCTCTCACACATATCAAGAGAAAGTATGATATAACACACACACACACACACACACACACACACGTTCAAAAAAAAGCTTAACATGATAATCTGCACTGAAGGTATTTCTTTCTCTAACAACAACAATAACAACAATGATAATCACAAGATCATCCCTACTAACATTTCTTTCCTATATAAATAACTCTAGAGCTGCCTTGTTTGTGATTTTCCCTCTTTTAAACATTCCGAAGAAATTCCTTTAAAAATATATACTCATCATCAACATCCGACACTGCTACTCTTCATACAACCCTTTCCCAACGTCCTCCACCTCCGTCTAATGCTAAAGGCTAATAACGCTCTACTCTTACCCTTCCAGCTGGTCCTCTGTCTACCCTGAACTCTCTTGCTTCTCTGTTACTGTCTAGCATTATATCACTTTATATGCATGATAACAACCTGCCTAAGTCTATACCTCATTGCTAGCTGTCATTAACGTGCTGGATGTAGCCATTAACCCCTTAGAGTGGTTTATAGAGAGCTTATAGGGAATGGCATCTAGCTAATAGTGTTGGAACTGATGTCAGGGGAATGGCTGAGGAAGGGAGAGCTTGTAATATGGGCAGAACTGATGTCAGGGGAATGGCCAAGGAAGGGAGAGCTTGTAATATGGGCAGAACTGATGTCAGGGGAATGGCTGAGGGAGGGAGAGCTTGTAATATGGGCAGAACTGATGTCAGGGGAATGGCCAAGGAAGGGAGAGCTTGTAATATGGGCAGAACTGATGTCAGGGGAATGGCCAAGGAAGGGAGAGCTTGTAATATTGGCAGAACTGATGTCAGGGGAATGGCCAAGGAAGGGAGAGCTTGTAATATGGGCAGAACTGATGTCAGGGGAATGGCCAAGGAAGGGAGAGCTTGTAATATGGGCAGAACTGATGTCAAGGGAATGGCCAAGGAAGGGAGAGCTTGTAATATGGGCAGAACTGATGTCAGGGGAATGGCTGAGGAAGGGAGAGCTTGTAATATTGGCAGAACTGATGTCAGGGGAATGGCCAAGGAAGGGAGAGCTTGTAATATTGGCAGAACTGATGTCAGGGGAATGGCCAAGGAAGGGAGAGCTTGTAATATGGGCAGAACTGATGTCAGGGGAATGGCCAAGGAAGGGAGAGCTTGTAATATTGGCAGAACTGATGTCAGGGGAATGGCCAAGGAAGGGAGAGCTTGTAATATTGGCAGAACTGATGTCAGGGGAATGGCACAGGCAGGGAGAGCTTGTAATATTGGCAGAACTGATGTCAGGGGAATGGCCAAGGAAGGGAGAGCTTGTAATATTGGCAGAACTGATGTCAGGGGAATGGCTGAGGGAGGGAGAGCTTGTAATATTGGCAGAACTGATGTCAGGGGAATGGCTGAGGGAGGGAGAGCTTGTAATATTGGCAGAACTGATGTCAAGGGAATGGCCAAGGAAGGGAGAGCTTGTAATATTGGCAGAACTGATGTCAAGGGAATGGCTGAGGGAGGGAAAGCTTGTAATATTGGCAGAACTGATGTCAAGGAAATGGCTGAGGGAGGGAAAGCTTGTAATATTGGCAGAACTGATGTCAGGGGAATGGCTGAGGGAGGGAAAGCTTGTAATATTGGCAGAACTGATGTCAAGGGAATGGCTGAGGGAGGGAAAGCTTGTAATATTGGCAGAACTGATGTCAAGGAAATGGCTGAGGGAGGGAGAGCTTGTAATATTGGCAGAACTGATGTCAAGGAAATGGCTGAGGGAGGGAGAGCTTGTAATATTGGCAGAACTGATGTCAAGGGAATGGCTGAGGGAGGGACAGTTTGCAATATTGGCAGAACTGATGTCAGGGGAATGGCTGAGGAAGGGAGAGCTTGCAATATTGGCAGAACTGATGTCAGGGGAATGGCTGA
The DNA here is from genome assembly GCF_024679095.1 of Eriocheir sinensis. Classification (NCBI taxonomy): domain Eukaryota; kingdom Metazoa; phylum Arthropoda; class Malacostraca; order Decapoda; family Varunidae; genus Eriocheir; species Eriocheir sinensis. The sequence goes on along the minus strand of NC_066524.1, from coordinate 9,808,514 downwards.
GGAAGGGAGAGCTTGCAATATTGGCAGAACTGATGTCAGGGGAATGGCTGAGGAAGGGAGAGCTTGCAATATTGGCAGAACTGATGTCAGGGGAATGGCCAAGGAAGGGAGAGCTTGTAATATGGGCAGAACTGATGTCAGGGGAATGGCTGAGGAAGGGAGAGCTTGTAATATTGGCAGAACTGATGTCAGGGGAATGGCTGAGGAAGGGAGAGCTTGTAATATTGGCAGAACTGATGTCAGGGGAATGGCTGAGGAAGGGAGAGCTTGTAATATTGGCAGAACTGATGTCAGGGGAATGGCTGAGGGAGGGAAAGCTTGTAATATTGGCAGAACTGATGTCAGGGGAATGGCTGAGGGAGGGAGAGCTTGTAATATTGGCAGAACTGATGTCAGGGGAATGGCTGAGGGAGGGAAAGCTTGCAATATCGGCAGAACTGATGTCAGGGGAATGGCTGAGGGAGGGAGAGCTTGCAATATTGGCAGAACTGATGTCAGGGGAATGGCTGAGGGAGGGAGAGCTTGTAATATTGGCAGAACTGATGTCAGGGGAATGGCTGAGGGAGGGAAAGCTTGTAATATTGGCAGAACTGATGTCAGGGGAATGGCCAAGGAAGGGAGAGCTTGTAATATGGGCAGAACTGATGTCAGGGGAATGGCTGAGGGAGGGAAAGCTTGTAATATTGGCAGAACTGATGTCAAGGAAATGGCTGAGGGAGGGAAAGCTTGTAATATGGGCAGAACTGATGTCAAGGGAATGGCTGAGGGAGGGAAAGCTTGTAATATTGGCAGAACTGATGTCAAGGAAATGGCTGAGGGAGGGAAAGCTTGTAATATTGGCAGAACTGATGTCAAGGAAATGGCTGAGGGAGGGAGAGCTTGTAATATTGGCAGAACTGATGTCAAGGAAATGGCTGAGGGAGGGAAAGCTTGTAATATGGGCAGAACTGATGTCAGGGGAATGGCTGAGGGAGGGAAAGCTTGTAATATGGGCAGAACTGATGTCAAGGAAATGGCTGAGGTAGTTTTATTTGTTTGTTTGAGTATCTATGTAGGGGTTATATCAATGCCTCTAGTAATAGGTATCTGTTGTGGCTGCACACATTGGTGCTGATGGATGACACTGTCTTGCTCTCCACGTCAAGGAAAATCGTGCACCATAAGCTTTCCATACTCTGTCAGTATTGCAGTGATTATGGCATGAAAGTAAATGTTAAGAAAACAAAGTTTTTTGCTGTTTATGTGACTTATGATGAGCGCGGGACGTTACGTGTGGGCGACGTGTCAGTGGAATGCTGTGACCGCTATACATACTTGGGAAGTGTATTCACCAGCGACGGGTCCGTCTCATCAGCTATTCCTGCCCACGCACAGACGCGAATGTGCCATATTTTAAAGTTCGCCTCATTTGTAAAGAAGAACAACGATACCCCGTTTTATGTAAAGAGACGAGTGTTTGATGCCGCGCTGATGTCGACTGTACTCTATGGGTGTGAGTCGTGGTTGAATGGTGATCTAGAGCCAGTTGTAAAACTATATAACTCGGGTATCAAACAACTATTGGGTGTGCGTATGACAACCTGCAATGACCCATGTTATTTAGAACTAGGACTGCCACCCCTACGAGCCCTTGTTATTGGTAGACAACGTAAATGTTTCTGGTGCATGTGGAGGGAGCGGCGAGAAATAAATGACAACCCTTGGTCACACGCAGTAAGACTCACGATGGAAGCCAATGTACCAACAGGCAGGTTTATTTCTGATCTTATTTTTCAAGAAATGGATGATGTTGGTGAGGCGATTAGTGCCCTAAAAGAATCTGTTACAGCATCTAATTCTTCTAGAAGAACGACATATGTATCCCTAAATCCTGATTTTACTGTCCACAACTTATATTTGACACGAAAGTTTTTTAATGATTTACATAGAACATCGTTTACAAAGTTACGTGTGTGCGGGCATGATTTAGCTGTGGAGACTGGTCGGTGGAATAGGCGAGGCAGGGGGCGCCTTCCCCTGGAAGAGCGGCTTTGCCCGTGTGGGGAGGTGCAGACTTAACTACATGTGGTGGAGTCTTGCGCCCTCACACAGCCATTGCGAGAACACCACCACTTTGCAACATGGCAGGAGCTTATGACAAAAGATGCACATGTCGCAGCAAGAATTGTTCATTTCTTACTTTCTACATATCATTGATGTTGTCTTCCTGAACACTGGAGTCATGCTCGTTTGTATGTTGTCAATACGCCATTGAAATTGTCTTTCGTTTATTGTCTTAGTTCTGTAATTCTGTCTTTTTAGTCAGGTAAATCTTATATCATTGTTCTATCGCATAGTTCTGTTTGTGTACCAAATGTCATGCTTTTAGTCAGGCTTTTATTTGTTCTGTTTTTAACTTTTATTTGTTCTGTTTTAACGTTCCTCTTCTTTAGGTTTTTCTTATCTTAAGAGTGTCTTCTTAACGTGTCCAGGCTATTAACATTTTAGTATATTTATTTTAGAGAATTCGTCATCTTTTAGGGTTCCTCTGTTTATACGTTTTTATCATAGTGTATTTTTTTAATTTCTTGATATAAGTAGTTTCATATAATTATCAATATTTGTAAAGTTTTAATTTTTTTAAACTATTTTTATGCCAGTAACGACACCAGAGTTGTGTATATTTTAGTGATTATATAAAGATTTTACGGAAGTGCTGAATGTGGACTACAAATTGGAAATGTGGTTATATTAACGAAATTAACATTCTTAAATAACTCCTGAATTATGTATGATGTTTTGGTTTTATGTACATTTGTGGTCAATAAATATCTATCTATCTATCTATCTATCTAAAAAGGGTGGTCCCATAATCTCAGAAGGTAAGGGAGAGAGAGGAGGTAAGAGAGGTAAAGAAGGGGTCAGAAGAGAAAAATAGGAGGTAAGGGAAAGGTAGGAAGAGAGAAGAGGTAGGAGGTCAAGGAAATGGAAGGGGGAAGTAGGAAGGGAGATTGAAGGTAAGAGAGATGTAGAAGGTGAGAGGAGTAGGAGAAGAAAGGTAGGATAGATAGAAGGAAGGATAGATAGGTAAGGGAGAGGTAGGAAGGGGGAGGTAGGACGGGAGAGATTGAAGATAAGAGAGATGTAGGAGGTGAGAGGGGTAGGAGAAGAAAGGTATGAGGTAAGATAAGAGTTAAAGAGAGGTAGGGAAGGATAGATAAGGGAGAGCTAGGTAAGGGAGAGGTAGGAAGGGAGAGGTAGAAAGGGAGAGATTGAAGATAAGAGAGATGTAGGAGGTGTGAGGGGTAGGAGAAGAAAGGTATGAGGTAAGATAAGAGTTAATGAGAGGTAAGGGATGGACAGATAAGGGAGAGTTAAGTAAGGGGGAGGTATGAAGAGAGAAGTATGAAGGAGGATGTAAGGGAGAGCAAAGTAAGGTAGAGATCAACACAGACATACACAAGAACAGGAAACACAGAATAGAGAGCTCAATACCATTCTCTGCTTCATTTATTCTGCCAATCCATACCCAGCCTGGCACACTTCAGGCTGGGAGGGACTTCACGTTAGCCAGTACCCTATAGAACCCCAGAACGCCAAGGCACCCACTTCAGTGATGCCCACACTGCCCTCAGAACCCCAGAGCCCCAAGGCACCCACTTCACACCCCAAACTGCCCTCAGAACCCCAGAGCCCCAAGGCACCCACTTCACACCCCACACTGCCCTCAGAACCCCAGAACACCAAGGCACCCATTTCACACCCCACAGAACCCCAGAACCCCAAGGCACCCACTTCACACCCCACACTGCCCACAGAACCTCAGAACCCCAAGGCACCCACTTCACACCCCACACTGCCCACAGAACCCCAAGGCACCCACTTCACACCCCACACTGTCCACAGAACCTCAGAACCCCAAGGCACCCACTTCACACCCCACACTGCCCACAGAACCACAGAACCCCAAGGCACCCATTTCACACCCCACACTGTCCACAGAACCCCAGAACCCCAAGGCACCCACTTCTCATCCCACCTGCCCACAGAACCCCAGAGCCCCAAGGCACCCACTTCACACCCCACACTGCCCACAGAACCTCAGAACCCCAAGGCACCCACTTCACACCCCACACTGTCCACAGAACCTCAGAACCCCAAGGCACCCACTTCACACCCCACACTGCCCACAGAACCCCAAGGCACCCACTTCACACCCCACACTGCCCACAGAACCCCAAGGCACCCACTTCACAGCCCACACTGACCACAGAACCCCAAGGCACCCACTTATCATCCCACACTGTCCACAGAACCCCAAGGCACCCACTTCTCATCCCACACTGTCCACAGAACCCCAAGGCACCCACTTCTCATCCCACACTGTCCACAGAACCCCAAGGCACCCACTTATCATCCCACACTGTCCCCAGAACCCCAAGGCACCCACTTATATTCTCAGTCTGTCAACTGTAACTCAAGGCTTCCACTTCTCATCCCACTATGTCTATAGAACCCCAAGGCACCCACTTCTCATCCCACACTGTCCACAGAACCCCAAGGCACCCACTTCTCATCCCACACTGTCCACAGAACCCCAAGGCACCCACTTCTCATCCCACACTGTCCACAGAACCCCAAGGCACCCACTTCTCATCCCACACTGTCCACAGAACCCCAAGGCACCCACTTCTCATCCCCACACTGCCCAGAACCCCAAGGCACCCACTTATCATCCCACACTGTCCACAGAACCCCAAGGCACCCACTTCACACCCCACACTTCCCACAGAACCCCAAGGCACCCACTTCACACCCCACACTTCCCACAGAACCCCAAGGCACCCACTTCACACCCCACACTGTCCACTGAACCTCAGAACCCCAAGGCACCCACTTCACACCCCACACTGTCCACTGAACCTCAGAACCCCAAGGCACCCACTTCTCATCCCACACTGTCCACAGAACCCCAAGGCCCCCACTTCGCATCGCCCACTGTCCACAGAACCCCAGAACCCCAAGGCACCCACTTCTCATCCCACACTGTCCACAGAACCCCAAGGCACCCACTTCATCCCACACTGTCCACAGAACCTCAGAACCCAAGGCACCCACTTCTCATCCCACACTGTCCACAGAACCCCAGAACCCCAAGGCACCCACTTCTCATCCCACACTGCCCACAGAACCCCAAGGCACCCACTTCTCATCCCACACTGTCCACAGAACCCCAGAACCCCAAGGCACCCACTTCTCATCCCACACTGTCCACAGAACCCCAGAACCCCAAGGCACCCACTTCTCATCCCACACTGTCCACAGAACCCCAGAACCCCAAGGCACCCACTTCTCATCCCACACTGCCCACAGAACCCCAGAACCCCAAGGCACCCACTTCTCATCCCACACTGTCCACAGAACCCCAGAACCCCAAGGCACCCACTTCTCATCCCACACTGTCCACAGAACCCCAGAACCCCAAGGCACCCACTTCACACCCCACACTGTCCACAGAACCCCAGAACCCCAAGGCACCCACTTCACACTGTCCACAGAACCTCAGAACCCCAAGGCACCCACTTCACACCCCACACTTCCCACAGAACCCCAAGGCACCCACTTCACACCCCACACTGTCCACTGAACCTCAGAACCCCAAGGCACCCACTTCACACCCCACACTGCCCACAGAACCCCAAGGCACCCACTTCACACCCCACACTGTCCACAGAACCCCAGAACCCCAAGGCACCCACTTCTCATCCCACACTGTCCACAGAACCCCAAGGCACCCACTTCACACCCCACACTGTCCACAGAACCACAGAACCCCAAGGCACCCACTTCACACCCCACACTGTCCACAGAACCCCAAGGCACCCACTTCACACCCCACACTGCCCACAGAACCCCAAGGCACCCACTTCACACCCCACACTGCCCACAGAACCCCAGAACCCCAAGGCACCCACTTCTCATCCCACACTGTCCACAGAACCCCAGAACCCCAAGGCACCCACTTCACAACCCACACTGTCCACAGAACCCCAAGGCACCCACTTCACACACTGTCCACAGAACCCCAGAACCCCAAGGCACCCACTTCACACCCCACACTGCCCACAGAACCCCAAGGCACCCACTTCACACCCCACACTGTCCACAGAACCTCAGAACCCCAAGGCACCCACTTCACACCCCACACTGTCCACAGAACCCCAAGGCACCCACTTCACACCCCACACTGCCCACAGAACCCCAAGGCACCCACTTCACACCCCACACTGTCCACAGAACCCCAAGGCACCCACTTCACACCCCACACTGTCCACAGAACCCCAGAACCCCAAGGCACCCACTTCACACCCCACACTGTCCACAGAACCCCAGAACCCCAAGGCACCCACTTCTCATCCCACACTGTCCACAGAACCCCAGAACCCCAAGGCACCCACATCACACCCCACACAGTCCATAGAACCCCAGAACCCCAAGGCACCCAGATCCCACCCCACACTGTCCACAGAACCCCAGGCACCCAAGGCACCCACTTCACACCCACACTGCCCACAGAACCCCAAGGCACCCACCAGAACCCCAAGGCACCCACTTCACAGCCCACCCTGTCCACAGAACCCCAGAACCCCCAGGCACCCACTTATCACCCCACACTGTCCACAGAACCCCAGAACCCCAAGGCACCCACTTCACACCCCACACTGTCCACAGAACCCCAGAACCCCAAGGCACCCACTTCACACCCCACACTGTCCACAGAACCCCAAGGCACCCACTTCACACCCCACACTGTCCACAGAACCCCAGAACCCCAAGGCACCCACTTCACACCCCACACTGCCCACAGAACCCCAAGGCACCCACTTCACACCCCACACTGCCCACAGAACCTCAGAACCCCAAGGCACCCACTTCTCATCCCACACTGTCCACAGAACCCCAAGTCACCCACTTCTCATCCCACACTGTCCACAGAACCTCAGAACCCCAAGGCACCCACTTCTCATCCCACACTGTCCACAGAACCCCAAGTCACCCACTTCTCATCCCACACTGTCCACAGAACCCCAGAACCCCAAGGCACCCACTTCTCATCCCACACTGTCCACAGAACCCCAAGGCACCCACTCATCCCACACTGTCCACAGAACCCCACAGAACCCCAAGGCACCTTCTCATCCCACACTGTCCACAGAACCCCAAGGCACCCACTTCTCATCCCACACTGTCCACAGAACCCCAGAACCCCAAGGCACCCACTTCTCATCCCACACTGTCCACAGAACCCCAAGGCACCCACTTCTCATCCCACACTGCCCACAGAACCCCAGAACCCCAAGGCACCCACTTCTCATCCCACACTGTCCACAGAACCCCAAGGCACCCACTTCTCATCCCACACTGTCCACAGAACCCCAAGGCACCCACTTCTCATCCCACACTGTCCACAGAACCCCAAGGCACCCACTTCTCATCCCACACTGTCCACAGAACCCCAGAACCCCAAGTCACCCACTTCTCATCCCACACTGTCCACAGAACCTCAGAACCCCAAGTCACCCACTTCTCATCCCACACTGTCCACAGAACCCCAAGTCACCCACTTCTCATCCCACACTGTCCACAGAACCCCAAGTCACCCACTTCTCATCCCACACTGCCCACAGAACCTCAGAACCCCAAGTCACCCACTTCTCATCCCACACTGTCCACAGAACCCCAAGTCACCCACTTCTCATCCCACACTGTCCACAGAACCCCAGAACCCCAAGTCACCCACTTCTCATCCCACACTGTCCACAGAACCCCAAGTCACCCACTTCTCATCCCACACTGTCCACAGAACCCCAAGTCACCCACTTCTCACCCCACACTGCCCACAGAACCTCAGAACCCCAAGGCACCCACTTCACACCCCACACTGCCCACAGAACCCCAGAACCCCAAGGCACCCACTTCTCATCCCACACTGCTCACAGAACCCAGAACCCCAGTAATATATGCCCTTAAAGTACCTCTATGAAAAATCTATAGGAACAGCACAGTGCAAGAGAGAGAGGGGTTGAATCTCTCTCTCTCTCTCTCTCTCTCTCTCTCTCTCTCTCTCTCTCTCACACACACACACACACACACACACACACACACAAACAGTTCCACCTAAAGATTTGGAAGAAAAAATAAGCTGGATACCAAAATAATAATAATAATAATAATAATAATAATAATAATAATAATAATAATAATAATAATAATAATAATAATAATAATAATAATCATAATATTTGGTGACAGGCTTGAGGGGATATATACAAATACTTCAGTTATACCAAAAATAACTCTTTACTTTGTGCCGTGCAACTAAAACTAACTCTGTACTACCAAATAAATCACAACGTGGTCATTACGGAACTAAACAAGACTATCAACAAAATGAAAAACAAATACAATAAATGTCACAAATCATTACACCAAAACAATAACAATAATAATAATAATAATAATAATAATAATAATAATAATAATAATAATAATGGTTACAGAAACATTACTAAACTGACAAAAGAAAAAAACTACAGTAATAAAATAGCATGAAATCATAAGCAAAAAATACATGAAATCATAACACTCTTGCACCTCTCCTCCCGGAATTGACCTCTCTTTCGGCGACCTCTTTTGATTCTTTTTTGTAGGAGCAGCGAGTAGCGGGCTTTCTTTTAATTACGGTCTCCTTTTTTGTGCCTTTGAGCTGTCTCCTTTGTTATAAAAAAATTTAAAAAATCTCTAAACAGTTCTATCGTCAGCCTCTCTCCAAGCCTCCAGATCCTGCCATCAGATGGAAGCACCCTCGCGCCCCCTCCAAGACGTCACTCCTATCAGGGCCGTAGAATAGCAGAGTGTGGCCAGTTTCATCGCAGGCACCAAATTGTTACCAAAAGAGTCGTGCGAAATTCAAATTGATGTTTTTTTTACAGTAAAGGAAGCAGCTCAAGGGCAAAAATAAAATAAAATAAAACAAAATCAATAACTAATGAGAAAAAAATGCCTGCTAATCACTGCCCCTGTGAAAAAAAGGAGTTTATTAGTGGCCAAAAGAGACTGATACAATAGTGTTTTGGGGGCTCTAGATTATGTAAGGATCTCAAAAGGATTATGTAAAGATTATGTAAGGATCTCAAAAGGAGATAAAGGAAATTATATATGATCTCAAAAAAAATTAAGGATTAATCAAGGAAAGGATTATGTAAGGATTATGTAAAGATCTCAAAAGGATTATGTAAGGATTATGTAAGGATCTCAAAAGCCTGCTAATCACTGCCCCTATAAAAAAAGAGAGTTTATTAGTGGCCAAAAGGGAGACTGATACAATAGTGATCTGGGGGCTCTAGATTTTGTCAGGGTCTCGAAGAAGGACCTCGAGCACAAAAAAAAAAAAAAAATAAATAAATAAAATAAAAAAAAATATTGTATCGGCATCCGTGAGTTTCGAGTGGCTCTTTCAGTAACAACATGGCGCCTGAGATGAAGGTGACCAAACTCCCCTAGTCCATGGCTCTGACCTCCCACACATCAGCCCTCTAAGCTGGGTTAAGACAGACGCACTCAATATATTTTCACCTATGATGGAAAACGAAGTGGATGTTTTTTCATCAACGTATAATAAGTAACCCTGCCTGTCTCTATTGTAAAAAAAAAAAAAATAAATAAATAAATAAAAAATAAAAAAACGGTAGCATAACGGGGATCATGTTTCTTAATGGTCCCTCTAAGCGAGAAAAATGAGAAAAAATCACCCCTCTCACAAACCATTTCATAATATATATCAAAGCATTTCTGATCACTTTATGTATCATCTATTTTGAGGGGTTTAAATCATGGCACAAATTTGGTCCGTCGCTGCTACACGGTAAAGCCACAAATTTGGCCCGTCGCTGCTACACGGTAAAGCCACAAATTTGGCCCATCACTGCTACACGGTAAAGCCACAAATTTGGCCCATCGCTGCTACACGGTAAAGCCACAAATTTGGCCCATCACTGCTACACGGTAAAGCCACAAATTTGGCCCGTCGCTGCTACACGGTAAAGCCACAAATTTGGCCCGTCGCTGCTACCAGGTTAATGATGACCGAAAAGTGAATAACATTTTTTTTACAGCAAATGAAGTATCTCCAGAGCAAAGACACACACGCACACAAAAAAAAAGTCCACTAAAAACTGCTCATAAAAAAGTAAACAGAAGAGTGACCAGGAGAGTTCAATTTCAGATGGAGAAGTGAGTTGACTTTTGATGGAGGTGTCTTGGCACTTGATAACGTGGCTGTTCACTTCATGTCGTCACAAAGCGCAGGTCAGAGTTAAACGAAGCTCTTGGTGATGTAGGAGCACACTCGGTTTTGTGGGTGTTCGGTGCGGCTGATCGACAACAATTATTCTGAGATAGGCACTAAATTCAACCCCTGCTATATAGGACAGTGGTGGCCGTTCCTTTTATTTTCATCAGGGGGGGCAGTTTAAGAGCAAAAAAAAGAAGTGTATTGGCTGTTGTTCCAATAAAAGGAAAAAGAATGAGAAGCCAGAAGAGAGGTCAGTTTCAGAAGGACAGAATTCAGGGTTCAAGTCGTAGGCAATCGGAAATATACAGGTGGAGGGAGGCTGTTCCGGAGTTTACCAATGGAAGGTATGAAAGACTGAAGATGCTGGTTAACTCTTGCATAGGGTATTGGACAGCATAGGGATGAGCTAGAGTAGGTAGTCGTGTGCAGTGGGGCTGTGGGAGGGGTGGAGGCATGCAGTTAACAGGTTCAGAAGAATACATATAGAGGCATCCATGGGCTAAGAAAAATAGAGTGAGTGGGCTATTACTTGAGCAGAACAACACATAGAAGGAATAATGTATGAAGATGGATGTAATGTATAAATAATGTGTAAAGAAATCATTGACTAAACGCTTCTTATTATTAACTCTCAAGGAAACTGTAAGATGTGAAATGGAAAACGTCACCTATCATTAACTCTCAATGCGTGATATTGACTCAGTGGGTAATATTACACGACACGCTGCAGAATATTAACTCTCACTGCATATTATCAACTTCCATCCCTTTCACTAATAAACTCTGGAGCAGCTTTCCTTCATCTGTATTTCCTCCCGCCTTCGACTTTAACGCCTTCAAGAGGGGAGTATCAAGACACATCTCCACACGATTTCGAATTTTGACTTTGGATCCTCTACTTTTTTTATTTATGGGAACAGTGACATAGTGGGCTTTTATTCTGTAAGTAATTTTTTCTTTTCTGCCCTTATGCTGCTTCATCTGCTTAAGGCGAGCATCCAGGTAGCAGGCCGGAAAAAAAATTGAAAATTTTTTTTTTAAATCTGAAAGTGTTTGTGGGTCATGGCAAACCATTTATGAGTACGTTTCTGAAGGTTTAAGGTAAAATTCCCTGTGGTTCCAGAGTTATAAGTGGCTTTCCCCCCCCCCAATACCCACTCGACAGATGTTTTGTTATTTGTAGAAAGTTATACTAAAACGTTTATATAAGAAAAACCAGCAAAGTTAGCATACATCTATTGATTTCTAGGGAAGTCTGGCAACCCTGGGTAAGTGTGTGAGTGTGGGCTGATGGCTGGGCACTGTACATAATGAAATCAGTGCCTGTGTAGCTGAAAGGGGACGGATGCCGCCTGCCTTTCACTCGCTGATACTTGATACCGCTACACCGCACGTTATTTACCCACTGTATCCTGCTTTTTGCCTGCTGTCAGCCATGGGACGGGTGTCTAAAAAGATCAAGCAGAGGAGGGACGCCTGGAAGAAGAGCAAGGACGCAAAAAGACAGCGTGTTGAACCTGACACCACCACCACCTCATGCTCCTGCAACTCTGATACCCCTCGCTTGACGAGATAATACCTTGCCTTTAGGAAGGGCAGGAGGGGGGAGCCTGATATGCTTAGAAATATATCCGATTGTATTATCAGATTGTAGATAATCGTAATAAAACACATAGTACAGTATACCTGAAAACACTTCCTAGTGTGTTATAACTGGTGTGAGATCGATCGATAAACTTTATCGGCCCGTATCTCAAAATGTAAGTTATTCCCCTTCTAAAATCTATTTTGGGGCCAGTTTTAGCTTGATTTCAATGAAACAAAAACTAAAAGGCAGAGGAATGTTTTTTCATCTAATGTCCGTCGTTGTTTTTTTTTATATATGTGAGCTGTCATTTTGTATTAATATTTTCTTGGTAAAAAAAAGCAAAAAAATTTTTTTTCCAAAAAAAATACAAAAGCCAAAATATAAAAACCTAACGAAGGAGAAACAATGCACATCATAACGTGTCACAGCCATAAAAAAAATGAGAGTTGCGGGGCCAATAATAATGCCGGAATAACACTCATAAGTTTCAGAAGGGGCTGTTGGGGGCTGGTGGGGTTGGGGGCTAGAATGGGGCTGAATATCTAAAATTGATCTACATGTTGTCAATACTTCATAGCATAAAAATCAGAGAGATTCACGCATATTTACCAAAGATATGGCAACACCGTTCCTACCCGGACTCTTGCCTTAAAAATAGCGAAATAAATCATGTTATTGACTCCCAATGCGCAAGTCTAACTCCTAATGCGTAATATCAACTTTTAACCCTCTCACGCACGATGATGTGTTTCGTGTCATCAAAGGGTAAAAGGTCCTGGCGCACGATGACGCGAAATGCGTCATAAAAGTTTTGAAAAATTATTAAAAATTAAGTTTTCAGTGAAAATGCGTCAAATTTAGGAGCGTCATTTGTTGAACTAAGATTCATAATGGTAACATATAGGAACCTTTCTAAGGAGTGTAGATGAGGAGCCTTGAGCGAGTTTTATTTGTTAGCCTACTCTGATGGGAGAGGAAAAAAATACAGTTTTCTCGGTGTAACTTGGGAACTAATAGGCTTATGAGGATTTTGAGGATACCATGAAAATCCTCACTAAATTTCGCTTTGAAACATATATTTGGCTAAAAAAGTTGGCCCACAAAATTTCGAGCTAGCGAGTGGGTAAGAGTTGGTACTTCGGATTTATTGTCTACAATACTCTATACGGAGACTTGAAACAAGTTTGTATTGTTTATATATATATATATTTTCCTCTATTTTTATTTGCGCATGTTCTTGTACAAGTCTTTATGAAGCCATTGATACCAAATTTATTGGGGTATGATATATCTGTGAGGGTAAAATACGTCCGGGAATGTTGAGTATCGTGGCGGCAAAAAAAGGCCGGTTGGGCCTGAGGGTGAGTGGAACAGAAACTTATTGGAAACTTACACTGCACGAAAGGGTTAAGGAACTGTATGATGCAAAGCCTCCTGCCAAAAGCACAGGTCTGACATTGGGGAGGGGGGGCAGAACTTCAGAGTGATCTACTACACAGGGACTGACTGGCTGATGAAACCGAGGTAAAAACTGTGCGAGAGACACATACACAAGAACTGATTAGGGTGAACTAGCTATGTAGTATTACCTCTCTAAGCGTAATATCAACTCACTGCATAGCTCCCATTGCGTAATATACCTTCCAATGCATGTTTTCAAATCTCGAAGAACTGTGAGATGCAAAACCAAGACCCACATTATCAAACTCTTCAAACCTTTAGTCCAGCTATTTCAAAAGTCTCATGCTGAAGTTGTCGGGGTTTCCATTGGTGGTTTCCTGAGCCTGCCATTATTATTATTTTTTTTATTTTACAACAAAGGAGACACCTCAAGGGCACAAAAAAAGGAAACAATAATAAAAAAAAAGCCCGCTACTCGCTGCTCCTCTTTTCATGGGTTGGTTTTTCAAGGCTTATGCGTAATGAATGGAAAACTCACTCATGACAACCCAACGTCACTCCTCTCTGGCCTTGAAAAATGCTCGTAAAAAGGGCCAAGAACGTGTGATTAAACGAGTGCAAACCCTTAGAGCACAGGCCTGACATCTGGTGGGCAGGACACAAACTTTGGAGAGAGGTCAACTACACAGGCACTGACCAGGATACATAAACAAAATTAACCCGGTAGCAGCGACGGGCCAAATTTGTGCCATGATATAACCCCCCAAAATAAATGATACATAAACTGATCACAAATGCTTTGATATGTATCATGAAATGGTTTGTGTGAGTGATGATTTTTTCCCATTTTTCTCGCTTAGGGGGACCATTAAGAAACATGATCCCCGCTGCTACCGGGTTAAAATCATGCAACTTAGACATACATAAGGACTGAATGGAAGGCTCGTGTTCTCAAATATATCGCCGCCTCGGCACACACAACAACTGGAAAAGACTCTTGGGGTATTTGGGGATCTTTTCACGGGCTGGTTTGTGGTTGTGGTGATGGTTTAACACGATTCTTTGCCATGACTAGGAAAATAAACCATAAAAAGGATATCATGGGAGTTATTCGATCTTTTTCACAGGTGGGTTTATGATTCTGGTGATGGTTTGGCAAGGACTGAGTGGTTGAAAAAGAGGCCCTGGGGAAGTTGTTGGGGTCTTTTCACAGGTTTATTTGTAATGGTGATGGATTAACAAGGACTGAGTGGATGAAAAAGAGGCCCTGGGGAAGTTGTTGGGGTCTTTTCACAGGTTTATTTGTGATGGTGATGGTTTAGCAAGGATTCTGTGCCATGAGGAGGAAAATATAGAATGAAAAAAAGGCTCTCAGAGAAAACACACAAAAAGAAGGCAAGTGAGAAATTATTGGGATCATTTTCACGAGTTTGTTTGTGACCCTGGTGATGGTTTAACAAAGATTCTGTGCCGCGAGGAGCAGAAAAACATAAAAAAGGACCTCATGGGGATTACTGGATCTTTTTCACAGACTGACCTATGATCCTTGTGATGGTTTAAGTAAGGACTGAGTGGATGAAAAAGAGGCCCTGGTTAAGTTGTTGGGGTCTTTTCACAGGCTTATTTGTACTGGTGATGGTTTAGCAAGGATTCTGTGCCATGAGGAGGAAAATAAAGAATGAAAAAAAGCTCTCATGGGAAAACACACATAAAAAGGCTTGTGGGAAATTGTTGGGATCATTTTCACAAGTTTGTTTGCGACCCTGGTGATGGTTTAACAAAGATTCTGTGCCGCGAGGAGCAGAAAAACATAAAAAAGGACCTCATGGGGATTATTTGATCTTTTTCACAGGCTGGTTTATGATTCTGGTGATGGTTTAGCAAGGGCTGAGTGGATGAAAAAGAGGCCCTGGTTAAGTTGTCGGGGTCTTTTCACAGGCTTATTTGTAATGGTGATGGTGTGGCAAGAATTCTGTGCCAAGGCCAGGAAAATAAAGAGTGGAAAAAGGCTCTCAGGGAAAAACACACACAAAAAATAGGGTCGTGAAATATTGTTGGATCTTTTTCAGTGTTATTTGTGTTCTTGGTGATGGTTTAAGAAGAATTTTGTGTCATGACCAGGAAAATAAAACATGAAAAAGGCTCTCTGGGAAATTATCGGGACTTTTTTTCATGGGCTGTTTTGTGTTGCCTGAAAAAATGCTCTTGATGGGATAACCGAGACTTTTTTTTCATGGGCTGTTTTGTGTTCCCTGAAAAAATGCTCTTGGGGGGATAACTGAGACTTTTTTTTCATGGGCTGTTTTGTGTTGCCTGAAAAAATGCTCTTGATGGGATAACTGAGACATTTTTTTCATGGGCTGTTTTGTGTTACCTGAAAAAATGCTCTTGGGGGGGATAACCGGGACTTTTTTTTCATGGGCTGTTTTGTGACTCATGAAAAAAAACTCTCAAGGGAAGAACTGGGAACTTTTTTATGGGATGTTTTGCGACCCATGGAAAAAAAAAAAAAAAGCTCTCTCTGGGGAATTATTATGATCCTCTCGGGGTGTTTTGTGATCCTGGTGACGCCGTGAACAGGAACAAAACATCAAAACCCGGATAATCATTGTTTTGGGATCAGTGAAAAATGCTCTTGGGGGAATGATCATCAAAACCCGGATAATCATTGTTTTGGGATCAGTGAAAAATGCTATTGGGGGAATGATTGGGATCTTTCTCACGAGCTGTTTTGTGATGCATGATAAAAAAGCTCTCTGGGGGGAATTATCATGATTCTCTCAGACTGTTTTGTGATCCTGGTGATGCCGCGGACAGGAACAAAAACATCAAAACCCGGATAATCATTGTTTTGGGATCAGTGAAAAATGCTCTTGGGGGGAATGATTGGGACCTTTTTGACGAGCTGTTTTGTGATGCGTGATAAAAAAGCTCTCTGGGGAATTATCATGAACCTCTTGGGGTGTTTTGTGATCCTGGTGACGCCGTGAACAGAAACAAAACATCAAAACCCGGATAATCATTGTTTTGGGATCAGTAAAAAATGCTCTTGGGGGAATGATTGGGATCTTTTTGACGAGCTGTTTTGTGATGCATGATAAAAAAAGCTCTCTGGGGGGAACTATCATGATTCTCTTGGGCTGTTTTGTGATCCTGGTGTCGCCGTGAACAGAAACAAAAACATCAAAGCCCGGATAATCATTGTTTTGGAATTAGTAAAAAAATCCTCTTAGGGGAATGATTGGGATCTTTTTGATGAGCTGTTTTGTGATGCATAATAAAAAAGCTCTCTGGGGGAAGTTATTATGATCCTCTCGGGGTGTTTTGTGATCCTGGTGACGCCGTGAACAGAAACAAAAACATTAAAGCCCGGATAATCATTGTTTTGGGATCAGTGAAAAATGCTCTTGGGGGAATGATTGGGACCTTTTTGATGAGCTGTTTTGTGATGCGTGATAAAAAAGCTCTCTGGGGGGAACTATCATGATTCTCTCAGGCTGTTTTGTGATTCTGGTGTCACCATGGACAGAAACAAAAACATCAAAACCCGGGTAATCTTTGTTTTGGGATCAGTGAAAAATGCTCTTTGGGGGAATGATTGGGATCTTCTTGACGAGCTATTTTGTGATGCATAATAAAAAAGCTCTCTGGGGGAAATTATTATGATTTTCTCAGGCTGTTTTGTGATCCTGGTGATGCCATGGACAGAAACAAATCATCAAAACCCGGATGATTTTCTCAGCGGTCCATGGAACTGGTATTTGTGTGTCATGGGTGGGAGAGTGGCAATGCGTCAGAGGATACGAGCCTAAAGGAAGTACTTGTGTGTGACAGGGGAGCGGCGATGCGTCTAAGGATACGAGCCTTAAGGAAGTACTTGTGTGTGACAGGGGAGCGGCGATGCATCTGAGGATACGAGCCTTAAGGAACTATTATACAAGGTGCGTAACGTAAAACAAGGCCGGACGAAAGTGGTCGAAATAAATACTGGGCAGACATCGACTACAAAATAAAATGATCGTAAAAATAAAATAAAAAATTGTGCGATATACATACACACATACATACTGACAATAAGGAACTAGGTGTAACATAAGATCATACTTGAGTGTACAGAAAGCAATCAAATATTAAAAAAAGAGTAATAGCAGTAATAATAATAATGATATACTCTACTTAATAATATACTGGCATGCATAATCTAACCAAAGAAAATGTCACATCTAGGAGGGAAATATAAATAAGGTGATGCAATACTAAAATGACAGTAATAAGGATGATGATAGTAATAATAATGAAAATAACTGTGACACAACCAAGGAGAGGGAAGGAAGGAAGGAAGGAAGGATGGAAGAAAAATAGGAAGGGAGAAAAGAAGTAAGAAAGGAAGGAAGGGAAGGGAAGGGAAGGTAGGAAGGAAGGAAGAAGAGAAAGAATGAAGGAAGATAGGAGGGAAGGAAGGAGAGGGAAGGGAAGGTAGGAAGGAAGGAAGAAGAGAAAGAATGAAGGAAGATAGGAGGGATGGAAGGAGAGGGAAGGAAAGGGAAGGAAGGAGAGGGAAGGGAAGGGAAGGGAAGGAAGGAAGGAAGAGGAGAAAGAAGGAAGGAAGGTAGGAGGGAAGGAAGGGAAGGGATGGGAAGGGAAGGGAAGGAAAAGGAAAGGAAGGAAAGAAAGGAAAGGGAAGGAAAGGAAAGGGAAGAGAAGGAAAGGGATGGGAAGGAAGAAAAAGCAAATAAGGAAGGAAGATATAAATGAAGAAGGGAAGGAAGGAAGAAGAAACGCAGGAAGGAATGTGGAAGAATGAAATAAAGGCAAAAAATGAAGACTGGAAAAAAAGTCACCACCAAGGAAAGAAAATGAGAGGCAGAGAAAAACAAACAAAAAATAAAGAATGAAAGACAGAAGGAAAACAAGACAGGAAAAGATCACGAAAAATACAAAAAGGGAAAAGATGAGAAAGAAAACAATAGAAAAAAATATGAAAAGAAAAGAAAAGATAGAAATATTGATAAATGAAGATTGAAAGATAGAAAAAAAACATACAATAGGAAATCGATTAAAAAAAAAGTGAGAATGAAAGAAACAGAAAAAATGAACAATACAGAAAAAAAACAAGAAAGGAAAAGAATAAAAAGAAAAATAGAAGGAAAACAAGATACAGGAGGTCAGGAATATCACAAGGTCGGAGGTCAACTCAAATCAAACCTCCACTAAAGCTCAGATCAACCTCAACTAACCTAACCTAACCTAACCTTGGGGAGAAGGGAGGGGGAGGGGAGGGGATGCCACGGTCCAGGGTCGAAGGTCGGAGGTCAAGGCTCATTCAGGCAGCGGTGGTGTGGGGTCGGCGTGGGGTCAGCGCGAGGCCTGACCCCACAGCATGAGTCTCCGATCCTCGCCGCCAGTGACTATGTGCTGCAGGTCAGGACTCACGGCGACGCTGACCACCGGACCTGAGGGAAGAATGTTGTAGTGGTGGTGGTGGTGGTGGTGGTAGTGGTGGTAGTAGTGGTGGTGGTAGTAGTAGTAGTAGTAGTAGTAGTAGTAGTAGTAGTAGTAGAAAAAAAGTAAAAGAAAAAAAAAGAAGCAGAAGAAAAGAAAAAAGAAAGAAAAAAATGGAGAAAAAGAAGAAAATGAAGAAAAGGGAGAAAAAGAAGAAAAAGAAAAAATAACAAAAAATAGGAAGAATACTAATAGCTAAATCCAACAACAACAACAACAACAACAAAAACAACAACAACAAAGCGACCAGTCCTTACCTTCATGCGCCGCCCACGTGGCCAGCAGCTTGCCAGCCCCCATGTCAAAGAGCAGCAGCTGCCCCCCGCCCCCGCCACACACCACCAGCCGCTGCCCGTCCCACGCCACACACCTGAAACACACACACCTGTAGCACATCTAGGACACATTTGACACACCTCTACACACACACACACACCTCTAGCACAGCCTGGCACACACCTGCAACACACATACAAACATACACACCTGAAGCACACCTTGGGGCACACCTGACACACCACCACATGCCTGCAACACACACACACACACACACCTGCAACACACCACAGAACACCCATAACACACCCTGGCACACACCTCTCACACACACACACACACACACACACACCTGACAGGCTGGTCCAAGCTGTGCACACATAGGCGGCTGCCCTGCTCAGCCGCCACAATGGTCAGCTGCCCGTCCTCCCCAGCCGTCAACAGCCGCCGCTCAGCATCTTCAGCCGCCACCTCAGATGCTGCCGCTGCCCACGCCACCGCCCACACTCTCCCCTCGTGACCTGAATACACACACACGCACATGTACACAAATATATTACACACCTGAATACCTGGACCTTTGCTTGACACAGGAGAGTTAAGCCATGACTCAAGAACATTTAGCATTACTTCTTGTTGCATTTAAAAAGACACAGACATCTTTATTCCTTCCCCCTCCTCTCTCTTTTAACTCTACCTACAAGTACTACAACAGCAAGTACTTATATTACTGCTAACACTACTACTTCTACAATAACAAAAATAACAAATGCTACTACTAGACATCTCCCCATTAATGATACATGCAAGTAAGGCTCCACTGTAAAGATGAAGTTACTGCCAATTACCATCACTGTTTCCACCTTCACTACCTCCCTTACTGCCCCTCTTTCCTACACACTCACACTGCTACAGATAAACAAACACTAAGACCGGCATTATAAGACACCTCCGCTTCTCACATCAGCTATTTCTAGAGGTCAAAGAAGGGGTCAGTCAGATTCTAATGAGTGTTTCTTCAGGTTCACGGTACAGAGGAAGGGTCAAACTACCACCAGGGTCATAAAACTACTCCTGGAAATGCACACAACTCCTATGAAAGCCTTGTCAAATATGTGTTCTTGGGAGGCGAAATGTCTTACAATACGAATCTAACTCTCCCTTTCCCTTATACACACTCAAACTGCACTAATATATACAGTTACTCTCCTACACACTCCCCCCTCCCTTTCTCTTCCCCTCTGTCCTACATATTCACACTGCTACAGACATAAACGCTAACTCTCCCTTCTCCCTTTCCCTTACACACACTCAAACTGCACTAATATATACAGTAACTCTCCTACACACTCCCCCCTCCCTTTCTCTTCCCCTCTGTCCTACATATTCACACTGCTACAGTCATAAACACTAACTCTCCCTTCTCCCTGTTCCTTACACACACTCAAACTGCACTAATATATACAGTAACTCTCCTACACACTCCCCCTTCCCTTTCTCTTCCCCTCTGTCCTACATATTCACACTGATAAAGACATAAACACTAATTCTCCCTTCTCCCTTTCCCTTACACACACTCAAACTGCACTAATATATACAATAACTCTCCTACACTCTCCACCTCTCCCTCTCTCTTCCCCTCTACACACACTCACACTGATACAGATATAAACACTAACTCTCCCTTTTCCATACTCTTCCCCTCTCCCTTACACACACTCACTCCCTCTACTCCTATCCCTTACTCTCTCCCTCTCCCTCTATCCTATCCCTTGCTCTCTCTCTCTCCTTCTACTCTCCTTTGCTCTCTCTCCCCCTCCCTCTACCCCTCTGTCTAATTCTCCCTTCCCTCTTTCTCATCCCTTGCTCTCTCTCTCTCCCTCTAATCTCCCTTGCTCTCTCTCCCCTCCCTCTACTCATCTGTCTAACTCTCCCTTCCCACACCCTCTCCCCCTCCCTCTACTCACACTGCAGGACATGTAGGCACTCCCCGCTGGTCACACTCCACAGCACGACGCAGCCCTCCTCCGTGCCCGCTGCCAGGAGTGGGGCGGAGGGGTGCAGGGCCAGGCAGAGCACCGGGGAGTCGTGGTCCATCTCCTGCAGGATGTTGTGCCCGGCGGATATGCTGCCCATCACACTCTCGCTGGAGCGGCTGACTTCCAGGGACCAGACGCGCACTGTGCAGTCCAGAGAACCTGTTGGGGGGAGGGAGGTTGGGGTTGTTAGTGGTGATGGTGGTGGTGGTGGTGGTGGTGATGGTGGTGGTAGTGGTGGTGATGGTGGTGGTAGTGGTGGTGATGAGGGTAGTAGAGGCTGTTGTAGTAGTAGTAGTAGTAGTAGTAGTAGTAGTAGTTGTTATTTTTGTTACAGTAGAAGTGTTAGCAGTAATAAAAGTAATTGCTGTTGTAGTATTTGTA
Source organism: Eriocheir sinensis (assembly GCF_024679095.1). Classification (NCBI taxonomy): domain Eukaryota; kingdom Metazoa; phylum Arthropoda; class Malacostraca; order Decapoda; family Varunidae; genus Eriocheir; species Eriocheir sinensis. The sequence goes on along the minus strand of NC_066524.1, from coordinate 9,786,994 downwards.
GTTAGAGTTAAAAGAGAGAGGAGGAAGGAACAGGGAGGACAGAGGACAAGAAGACTACAGAGGCCAGACAGACAGCCATGGGCATAGGAAGCGGGGGGCAGGGGGGGTATTGCCGGACCTTGCCCCCCTGAAAGAACTGGACCTCCTGTACCTATGCAGACAACCTATGCATGTCAGCTCCTAAGAAAGGCTTATTCACCAACCTTCTTCCAATCCACACGTCTATATTTCTAATTTCTGTTTAAGGCGTTCAGTTTTTTGTCGCAACTCACCGCCCAGTTTCTTC
>NC_066524.1:9626708-9779208 GCF_024679095.1 Eriocheir sinensis | reverse complement strand
GTGCCGGTGCAAGGGGAAAGGTCAACACATCCTCACACGTGCAGACCCTTGTTATGCTGAATCAAATAGAGGTGATAAGGTGAGCCGGGGCAGTGGAGAGAAGACAAAGCAGAAGACAATCTGGTGTGGCGGAGTGAGGGCTGCCGTCCCTCTGCCCTAGAAGGAATCAAGGACACAAACCATGACAGACAGAGTAGTTCAATAGACCCCAAAACATGAGTTGAATTGTATGTACTCCTGAGTCATATATCTCGTATTATGATGTAAGAGTTAAATGATTCAACGATGATTTCTTGCTTACATGTAATTTCATATTCAAGATTTTGAAGTGTGTGTTTCTTCTTCAATACAGGTTTGGCTGAATATATCAATGAGTCAACGATATGGGTCTCATTCTACCTTGCTGCCAGTAAATATGGGTGTTTTTTTTCCAGTCTGTCTTTCACTTACTAAATTTGAACTTGTGGGGATTTAAATGCCAGCGTGCCTCAGCGCTAACACACAACTCATCCCCTCAGCCCTCAGTCTTCTCTTGACAGTTGACATGGCCACATACGTGTTTTTGGTTTCCCTTGCATCTGATTCTTTGCAAGAGAATAAGGAAAATGGGGGAGTGCATACATGAGGTTGTCAATTTGCTGTGCCCACCACTGTCACGCACCACTCTGAACACACCAGGCCTCCTATGTGTGGAAAGTTACTCCCCTTCATCACTTCACCACGTCAATTCTGCCTGACCTAGGGAGTTCGGGTTTGAGGCAGACTGACAAGATAGGATTGATAAGTATGATGTTACTAAAATCAAAGGCATATGCCCAGGCAGAGCTGTGAAATTGATGAAAAGTTTGGAAAGTTTCATTTAGTCGGCACATCTGTGGTCATATGCCAGAGAGACAGAAGGGGAAGGAATTATAGGAGAAGGGAACAGACCCCGGAAGACGGAACACAACCCCCGATTAATACCTGGTACCCATTCACTGCTGGGTGGACAGGGGCGTAGGGTATCAGAAAAGCCGCCCAAATTTTTCCACTCCGCCCAGGAATCAAACCTGGGCTCTCTCGGTTGTGAGCCGAGTGTGCTAACCACTGCACCACGGAGCCCCCCTGTGAAAATTGATGACGGAAGATGAGCGATTACCAGGAAAATGACAAAACAAACCTGGCTATAGAGTGCTTTTGCCCACCACACCCATCCTTTAGGGGTCAACGAATCTAATTACAATATAATAACACACATACACACACACTCACCATTGTCCGCCTTCTCCGCCTCGTCCCCGCGCTGCTTGCACCCAAACACCAGGTCGACCCAGTGGTGCAGCCGCGACGACACCACCTCACTCTCCAGCGCCTCGCGGAGCACCCTCGTCACTCTCGCCGGGTCTGTGGGGGAAAAGTAGTGAAATAGTAATAAGAAGAAAAGAAGAAGAAGCAGAAGATGAAGAAGAAGAAGTAAAAGAAGAACAAAAAGAAGAACAAAAGCAAGAAAAAGAAAAAGAATAAGAATAACATAAAGAGCAAGAAAATAAAAGCAAACCAACAAACAAACACACACACACCTCCGTCAGCCCAGGGGGGAAGCTCCACGTCGCCCACCGGCTTCCCGTTCTGCCGCACCCCAAAGTTGATCCTGAGGCCGTTGGTGAGGAAGTGCGGCGGTGCGTCGGGGTTGTAGAACTCGGGGATGAGCTCCTTGAAGTCCGAGGGGTTGGTGGTGACGTTGTTCCAAGTCTCCTGCAGGCTGAGGGAAGGGGGGGAGGTTAGCTTGGGCTGAGTTATGTTGGGTTAGGTTACATTAAGTTACCTTCAGTTGGGTAAGGTTGGGATTAGGGTTTGTTTCCCAGGATCCCGGGATTCCGAACAATTTTCAAGGTTTAATAATCCCGGTGTATTTTTGCACATCCCGGGAAATCCCAGGAGGTAATTAAGTACAAAAATAGGGGCAATTTGACTGCAGAATGGTTGTGGAAGAATGTAAAGATTTCCTCTTAATTAATTAATTTGGTTAAATTTTGTCAATTATTGTTTTCATTTATGGAAAACTTCTGTATACATTTTCTTTTTCTTCATTTACCTATTTTACTATTTTTTTGTCATTTAAATGTAATCATTACTGTTTTCAGAGAATGAAAACGTATTGTGTGTTGAATTTGTATTACTTACCCACAGATGCTATATGAATGCAGAATATAATTTACCTTTTGATTAATTCATTTTATTAATTTGCTATCATTAATTATTGTTTTTATTTCATGGAAAATTGTCCGTGTTATTTATGATCTTCTTATCAAAATTTCATACATGCTTGATTGCTCGTTAATCATTTTAGTTTTCATATGAATGCAGAATGTGTGTGTTTTATTTTGATTCATTCATTTGATTAAATTTACTGTCATTTATTGCTTTCATTTTATGGAAATTTGCTCGTGTTATATAAGATCTTATTCTATGAGATACTTAACCCCTTCAATACGATGACGCCTACGTAGGCATCATGAAGCCCCAGTAGCATATACGATGACGCCTACGTAGGCGTCATATTTCTATTCTGTTTCTTCTTCTATTAGTTGTCCAGTACTTTGTGTTGGTTGCTAAGTAAAGATGCCGTATGCTGTCCTTGAATTCCTATTGCTCCTCCCACCATCCTTGTTCCCACCAATCACAAAAAATGAGCTACAGTATGCACCGCCTTCTTCCCGCCCTGTGTCTAAAATTAGGAAGTCTCATTGGCTCTCTCTCTCTCTCTCTCTCTCTCTCTCTCTCTCTCTCTCTCTCTCTCTCTCTCTCTCTCTCTCTCTCTCTCTCTCTCTCAGACACCGAGGTGTCGACCAACGTTGCCAGATTGTCGTACTCGGCCTCCTGTCTGCCAATTTCCGATCTGCCTCCTCGACCCCAATAACTGCCTTCATATACAGTTATCATTAGAATGGTTAATTATTGGTGTGTTTTGGCAATAGTTATGGCTCAGAAACTGGTAAATACGAGGCTACGAGTATGAAAATCTGGCAACGGTGGCGCTGACACCATCACGTCTCGCCCACCTCCCTCTCTCTCTCTCTCTCTCTCTCTCTCTCTCTCTCTCTCTCTCTCTCTCGCTGATAATTTCTCGACATTCTTCCTCCTCTACACAATCATCTGCTTTCTCTATTTCTTACCCCCTTGCCCCTTTCTCCCCTTTCTTTATTTCGCTTTTTTATTTTTATTTCGTGTTGACGCAATTTATATTATGCATAGCAGGTATATGTTGACTCATCGTGTATGCTGCTTTGCAAATACGGGATACACGTAATGAGGGCTTTCAGCAGCATAATATACGGAGGCGACAAGCAGATACATGCCAGCTCGGTCGAGCACGCCGTATATCAGCCAGGCGGGCTTTTTGAACATCCGGCTTGCGATGTGTTTTTTTTAATATGTTTGTTTTAAACAATTTGAAATATATCGTACGTGCCATATTTAAATTCATGTGAGCGTGCTGAGTAACGGTTACTGTTATGGTTAGTGTGTGTGTGTGTGTGTGTGTGTGTGTGTGTGTGTGGGGAGGAGGAGGTACCTCGTGCACCCTGCTTGAGTCCGTCAAAACCATGCCTGTCAAGTTTTACGTTTTTTATACACAAACTTATGGTCTCTAACCCAAAATCTCATGGCAAGACACCACAGTAACTTGACAGGTATGCCGCAGTGAAGTGGTAAGTGTGCCTAAATATGTATCTGCTGGCCTGGGTTTGAATCCCGGCCTGGGCAGGGTGTGCAGGCCACCCAGCTGTTCATCCTCCCTTTCAGGCTGGTCAATAAATGGGTACCTGGGGAAAACTGGGAAGGTAAACTGTGGTAGTTCGGATATCACACTGGCCCTGTGTCGGGTTAACGGGTTCCCTCCCGCCTCAGGCTCCAAGGGCCAAAAGGATGAAGATGAACATTGCCGCCACGTGCAGCTATTGCATGCGCTAACTTCTCTCTCCTCGACACAGCCCAGACCAGGACCACTGCCAAATGCCTCTCTTTCAAGCACAGACCAGACCAAGACCCACAAGAGCATCACCCACCTGTTGAACATTCTGTCGGGGTGGTCAAAGCGTCCGTTCTGAAGGCACAGCATGTACTGGGGGTGCTGGCGGACCAGGTAGTAGAGCACAAAGCCCGGTGTGGAGTAGTGCGAGCCATACAGGAACCGCGGCTCAGGCATGTCCTGGCAACGCTCCTGAGAGAGGCGGGGAGGAAGAATGGTGTGGTCTGACATTGACACACACACACACACACACACACACACACACACACACACACACACACACACACACACACACACACACACACATTTAGGAGTTGACAAAGTTGAAAGACAAGGGAAAAAAGGGGACTCAATAGTGATGTTTAACTTTTTTTTTTTTTTTTTTTTTTTTTTTTTTTTACAGCAAAGGAGACAGCTCAAGGGCACAAAAAAGTAAACATTAATAAAAAAAAGCCTGCTACTCGCTGCTCCTAAAAAGAATCTCTCGTCTCTCTCTTTTCATATCCTCTAACCTCTGATAATCTTTTCTCTTCTCCTCTCTTCTCTTCTCTTCTCATTTCCTCTTCTACTTTCCTCTCCTCTCCTCTCCTCTTTCCTCTTCCCCCTTCCTCTTTTCCTCTCCTCTCTCATAAGTCTCCTCTCATATCCTCTAATCTCTTCTCTTCTCCTTTTTAATCTTCTCTTATTTCCTCTCCTATTCTCCTCCTCTCTCCTCTTTTCTCTCCCCTCCTCTCTCCTAACACTACTATTTTCTCTCTCCTCTCATATCCTCTAATCTCTTCTCTTATTTCCTCTCATACTCTCCTTTCCTCTTCCTCTTCTCCTCTCCTCTCTCCTTATCTCCAGTCTTTTCTCTCTCCTCTTCCCTCATATCCTCTAATTTCTTCTCTCTTCTTATTTCCTCTCGTACTCTCGTTTCCTCTTCCTCTTCCTCCTCTCCTCTCTCCTTATCTCCAGTCTTTTCTCTCTCCTCTTCTCTCATATCCCCTAATCTTTCCTTCTCTCCTCTCTATTATTCTCTTACCTCCTCTCCTCTCCTTCTCTCTCCTCTCTCCTCCCTTCCTCTCTCCTCTCTAAAGTCAGACAGGGAGGGATTTACAGGCTGGGAAAGATGTCGCGCTTCTACCAACTCAGAAAAAGGAACATCAATTATAAAAAAGTAAAATAAAAAAGTAAAAACTAACCTTGAGTCGGGTCAGCCGCTCCTCGTTCAGCGCCCCCACAGGCTTGGTCAGGTCGCGGTACACCCCTGGGTCGCTGAGGTCAAGGTCACCGCTCACATAGTCAGCCAGCACCCAGGGGAACACCGGGTACTGGGTCAGGTCATTCTCGCTGCGGTCGGCCTGGCTGTAGGGAGGAATTACGGAGGGGAATAATCGATGAGGGAGAGAGAAAAGATGATCATTATGTATGTGAAAAAAGAAATGATGGAGGGAAGGAGAGAAGGGAGGGAGGTAAGGAAAAGGGAGAGGAAAGACTGTAGGGAAGGAGGAGAGAAAAGGGAATTATTAGGTGTGTGAATAAATGGATGATGGAGGGAAGGAAGGAAGGGAGAGGAAAGAATGTAGGGAAGGAGGAGAGAAAAGGGAATTACTAAATGGATGATGGAGGAAAAAAAGAAGGGAGGGAGGTGAGGAGAAGGGAGAGGAAAGACTGTAGGAAAGGAGAGATTAGGAAGGGAAATAATGGAGATAAAAGATGATTATTATGTATGTGAATAGATGAATAACAAAAGGAAGAGAAAAAGGGAGGAAGGTAAAGAGAAGGGAGAGGGAAGAATGTAGGAAAAGATGAATTAAGAAGGGAAGAAATCTAAGAGGAAGAGAGGAAAGAGAGAAATGGAAGAGGAAAGGAAAAGAGGAAGGAAGGAAGGAGGAGGGAGAGGAAAGAATGAAGGAAGGGAGGAATAAAAATGTGGAGTAATCTATGAGGTGGAGAGAAAAGAGGGAGGGAAAGGTAAGGAGGGGGAGGAAAGAATGAAAGCAGGGAGGAATAAAAATGGAGAGTAATTATGAGGTGGAGAGAAAAGAGGGAGGGAAAGGAAAGGAAGGAGAGAAAAGAATGAAGGAAAGGAGGAATAAAAATGTGGAGTAATTATGAGGTGGAGAGAAAAGAGGGAGGGAAAGGTAAGGAGGGGGAGGAAAGAATGAAGGCAAGGAGGAATAAAAATGTGGAGTAATTATGAGGTGGAGAGAAAAGAGGGAGGGAAAGGAAAGGAAGGAGAGAAAAGAATGAAGGAAGGGAGGAATAAAAATGGAGAGTAATTATGAGGTGGAGAGAAAAGAGGGAGAGAAAAGAATGAAGGAAGGGAGGAATAAAAATGGAGAGTAATTATGAGGTGGAGAGAAAAGAGGGAGGGAAAAGAATGAAGGCAAGGAGGAATAAAAATGGAGAGTAATTATGAGGTGGAGAGAAAAGAGGGAGGGAAAAGAATGAAGGAAGGGAGGAATAAAAATGGAGAGTAATTATGAGGTGGAGAGAAAAGAGGGAGAGAAAAGAATGAAGGCAAGGAGGAATAAAAATGGAGAGTAATTATGAGGTGGAGAGAAAAGAGGGAGAGAAAAGAATGAAGGCAAGGAGGAATAAAAATGGAGAGTAATTATGAGGTGGAGAGAAAAGAGGGAGAGAAAAGAATGAAGGCAAGGAGGAATAAAAATGTGGAGTAATTATGAGGTGGAGAGAAAAGAGGGAGAGAAAAGAATGAAGGGAGGAATAAAAATGGAGAGTAATTATGAGGTGGAGAGAAAAGAGGGAGAGAAAAGAATGAAGGCAGGGAGGAATAAAAATGTGGAGTAATTATGAGGTGGAGAGAAAAGAGGGAGAGAAAAGAATGAAGGCAGGGAGGAATAAAAATGTGGAGTAATTATGAGGTGGAGAGAAAAGAGGGAGAGAAAAGAATGAAGGCAAGGAGGAATAAAAATGTGGAGTAATTATGAGGTGGAGAGAAAAGAGGGAGAGAAAAGAATGAAGGCAAGGAGGAATAAAAATGGAGAGTCATCTATAACTTAGGCAATCATTTTAAGAGGGTGACGATGTGAGGAGGAGAGAAACGAGGGAGGGAGAGAAGGAAGACAGGTAAGGAGGGAGAGGCAGTAATCAAGCAGGTAAACACAAGCAGGTAAGCGCACACCTGTTGAGGTAGGAGAGGTAGTCATAGTTGGACACGGCTCCGGCCTGCCACTGGAAGGTCATGTTGTCCTGGGCCTGCTGGTCGAGGCTCACGGTGGGGTCACTCACAAGCAGGTCATGCAAGAGGTCGCGCTCCTCGCACTTCTGGGCTCATCAACAGGTCAAGGTCAGGGTTAGTTCAGGTCATATTAAACAACGCATAAACATTTTAATAAGAGAAATCAAATCAAAAATAAGGTGAGTAGAATGAAATTGCAATGTGTCTGTTTCTCTGCCTGTCTCACTATCTCTGTCTGTTTTTTTTTTGTTTTTTTCTACAACAAAGGAGACAGCTCAAGGGCACAAAAAAAGGAAATAATAATAAAAAAAAGCCCGCTACTCGCTGCTCCTAAATAATCAAAAGAGGTGGCCGAAAGAGAGGTCAATTTCGGGAGGAGAGATGTCATTTTTCTGTCTGCTATTTCAGTGTCAACCTGTTTCTCTGTTTATCTGTTTCCTGGCGTTACCATCAACCTGTTTTTCTGTCTCTAACTGTCATTCTATCTGTCTGTCTGTCTGTCTGTCTACACTTTTCTTTGTCAACTTATATCTCTGTCTGTCTATTTCTTTGCCTGTCTACCTGTTTTTCTGTCTGTTTATCTGCCTGTTTGTCTATCTCGTTATCTGTCTACTGTTAGCCTGCCTGTCTCTCTCTTTCTACATGTATTGCTCTGTCTGTCTTGCTATCATTCTATCTGTCTATCATTTTTTCCTCTATTCACTTCCTTATCAACATCTTTCTCTGTCTGTCTGTGTCTGTCTGTCTGTCTGTCTGTCCAGCAGCGAGACACACCTTGAACACCAGGAACAGATGCTTCACCATGCAGTGCTCCCGGCAGAACACCTCCAGGCCCTGCACGAGAGGCGGAGAGAAAAGACGAATGTTATGTTTGTCGGTACAGAACAAGAGGGAAGGAAAGAAGGGAGGAGGGAGAGGAAAGAGTGTAGGAAAGGAGAGAAAAGGCAATTATTATGAATGTGAATGAATGAATGATGAAGGGAAGGAAAGAAGGGAGGAGGGAGAGGAAAGAGTGTAGGAAAGGAGAGAAAAGGCGATTATTATGAATGTGAATGAATGAATGATGGAGGGAAGGAAAGAAGGGAGTAGGGTAAGAAGGAGGGAGAGGAAAGAAAGTAGTAAAGGAGGAATTAAAAAGGAAAGTAATGGAGAGAAGAGACAATTATTAGGTATGTGAAAAAATAAGTGAAAGAAGGAAGATAAAGAGGAGAGAAAGGAACAAATGAAGGAAAGGAGGAATTATGGAAGGGAGGTAAGAGAGGAATGAGGGAAAGGAAAGAAGCAAGAGAAAAGAACGAAAGATTGAAAGTAAGGAATGAGGAATATGAAGAAAGGAAAGGAGGGACGGAAAGATGGAAGAGAAGGAAGAAAGAAAAGAGAAAGGAGGAAATTGACAGAAAGGAAGAAAAGGAAGGGAGAAAACAGGGAAGGAAAAATTAAGGTATATAGGGTAGAAGAAAAGTTGTCAAAGAGCATAACAAAGAAAAGATGAAGGAATAGAAACAGCGGCTAACTCTTGCATTGTGGAGTTGGACAGGAAGCAACGCACACACACACACACACACACACACTCACCACTTGTCTCAGCAGGTAGCGGCGTTTGATCACCTGCTGAATCTCCGGCAGGCCGATCCTAATTACTGGATGCTGCGGGAAAACAAAAATAAGAAAAAATGAAGTGAAAACCATTATAACACTAATACCATAATAATAATAATAATAATAATAATAATAATAATAATAATAATAATAATAATAATAATAATGATAATAATAATAATAATGATAATAATAATGATAATGTCAACACCAATAACCTTTTTCTTTTACAGCAAAGGAAGCAGCTAAAAAAAAAAATAAATAAATAAATAAAGAGTCTGCAAACTGACCTTCTCGGCGTTGTTGTGTGGCTGGAAGTAGAGCATGGCGTCGGTCACCAGCACAGTCCCAGGGTTGGTCACCAGCGGCGTCACCTTGCTGGCCAACCCTTCGTACACCTCATGCTCCGAGATGTCCGTCAGAAGTGCTCGGTCGAACCTCTTCCGCTGCTGCCTGGACCGCACGATTGCCTGGACCTGTTGGCCGTGGGGTTAGGCTAGGATAAGCTGGGTTAGGAGAGGATAGGCTGAAAACAGACCACTAAGTGTAGATGTCTTGCAAAGAGAGTACTGAATTTGATATCAAGAAGGTTAGGAGAGGTTAGGTCAGGATATGTTGTCTGAATCAGGGCATTTAACCTGTCCGCTGCGATTGCCACGCATTTTGCTTTCACTGATAGCCTGGTAACATGTACTCCCGGGTCTTTCTCTGCCTCTATGGTGGAAAGTGGAGTGTTTCCCAGGTGGAATTGGTATGCTGGAAATCCCCTCCCAAGGTGTATGACTTTACATTTTTCTTCATTGAATTGTAGCAGCCACTTTTTGTTCCGTTCCTGTAGCTTGGTGATGTCTTCTTGTATGAAACCCACAGTCATGGGGTTAATCTATTTAATCTAATCTTGCAAACAGGATATCGGATTGAATTTCAAGGTTAGGCTAGGCTAGATTAAGTTAGCATTGGCACCAGGGTTGGCAGTTCAAACCAAATGGTTTAAACCAATAAAAAAAAACAGTGGTTTAAACCAACTAATAAAACCATTTTTTCTTTTGTGTGTATCTTTGTTAGTTTCATCAGTATTGTGGTTTAAATTATATATGTAAGATTTTAATTATGTACAGCAGGGTTGGCAGTTTAAACCAGGGGTGTCAAACTCAAAACCCTTTGAGGGCCAATTCATACTCTGAAGTGCCGTCATGGGGGCCAACAAGGGTAGAAAATACATTGACAAGATTGAAGTTACTGTGATACAGCGGGGCATTTATGACTATCCCGCCGGCCATGAGTTTGACACCCTCGGTTTAAACCAAAAACCCATTAATAAAACCAGTGTTTTTTGTGAATCTTTTTTAGTTTCCTCAGGTATTGTGGCTTTAATTATATGTGGTTTTAAAATTTTTATTATGCACAGTCATTTTAGTAACACCAGGATGAAAACGTCAGTTGTTAAACTCAAATCTCTATTCAAATGCTGTAACTTCAAAGTAACTGAAAACAACTTGCTGTAATGACTCTTCATTCGTACTATTTGTCCTTCCGTTGCTTTACGGCAATTTTTACAAATTGCTCGGCAGCCTTTTCTGCCTCCAACAACCTTTTTTTCAAAAAATTTCCAAATATAGTCTGGTTTTCTGCCTGTCATATTGATGAATAGTTCAGCACCAGGTTAATCACCAACAGTTTCAACTTTGTTTCTAATAACTTGAGTCTTGATAGTTAATGGTTTGATCACTGCATTATAATATATCTGTGCCTGTTTGAATAGAATATAATCAGTAAAATTTCTAATATTTTTTATAGTTCAAGATAAAGATTAAAACACAATCATACTCACTTTTCTATACACTATTTGCTCTGTTTCTGTAATTAAGTATGTTCAGTATACAGTATGTATCAATTTAAATTACATGGTAGTTCAGCGTATGCGTATCTATATATTTCCGGCGTTATGAGGTCTGACACGAGAAGGATTTAGTGCATCATCTTATCCTCCCACTCACCCTCACATCACCTTCGCTGTATGGCATTGTTCAAGCACTGGAATGGTAGACACACGCACACGTTGCATTATTTCAACACTTTTAAGACTTGCATATCTTTCAAATGCGTATTATCTTAGCCTTTTCTTGGGAGTTACAAGGCAAGACCCGTTACATAGGACCCGTTTTCGCGCCAAACTTGCGCGTCCCTCACAGCGGCCTCCCTCACTCTAGCTTAGTTAAAACACAATTTTGGTCTTTCATATCTTGTTTCCAATCAAGCACTGTCCACTCCCTCCACATTCCACACCATCACATCACCAACGCCCCTGTAACTAATGTGTGCAGCAGTAGATTACAAGGATGCAGAGTTCTTTGACTCAGAAACCAACGCCTATCAGCACATTTTAAAGATTTCTGGTTTCCTTTCTTTGATGCCACACTGTGAGGGGAGAATACGATACAAACGGCTTTATTTACTCCTAAAATCACGTTAAAATGGCTTCTCAGGGTCTTTATAAGTGCATAAAAATGTGATGCCGCAGCGTTTCCGCCATATTCGTTGATGCCTCCGAGGAACACGCCATAAATACTTCCAAGTTTTTGTGACTCATAACCTTTACTGCGGGTCAGGAACGGATCCTAGCACACTCTGATACTTAAGTCCACTTGTAAGACACAATAACACAGCTGGGATAGTGTAAGTACTCGTAAAGTAGCAAACAATCCTGGGCATTGCTGGGCAGCGGAGGCCACTTTCTTCTTTCCCGCACAGACCCGCAGACTAGAAACCGAACACGAACAATACGCGTTCTGTGGTGATCAGGAACTTTAGGTCCTGAAACGGTACCAAGAGGAACGGTACCCTCATCTGATGTGTATAATGCTTTTTTGTGATGTTTTATTCACTAGATATATTATAGAATCTGGTCAACGTCTTTGACTTCCAGCACCTTATTATGAATATAAATGAAATAATATTAAAAACACCCCTGAATATACCAAAAATTATGCCAAATGAGGTTAGGCATAAAACTAAATTTCCAGTATGCCAACCAGGCCTGGAATATACCAAATTGGCATAATTATGCCAAATGTGGCAACCCTGGTGGGAAGGTAAAGAGGGACTCACGATTCTAGTCATTCAGAGCTGCCAGCTGTGGTCGGGAGCAAGGTGCAAAGTTATAGGTTGGTATTACAAGACACTTTGCCGTCTCACATCACCTATTTCTAAAGGTCAAAGAGGGGGGCAGTCGGGTTCTAATGAGTGGTTCCTTAGGTTCATGGTACAGAAGAAGGGTCAAACTACCACCAGGGTCATAAAACTACTCCTGGAAATGCCCACAACTCCTACGAAAGCCTTGTCAAATATGTGTTGTTGGGTGGCGAAATGTCTTATAATACGACCCATAGTGTTGTGTACCGGTAGTGTATTACTGTAGCAGTGAGGTATAGTATAACTAGGTACTGTAGGGGGGCATCGTGAATGCAGTCATCACCAAAGGGCGGGGCGCTGTCCTGGAAGCTGTAATGGTAATCGTCGCCTGAATAATTGCCAGGACCACTATTCTAATGATTTTCAGTCCTAGTGACTATTCTCATTAATAACTCAGAATAAGTATTACTTAGGTTCTAGCACAGTAGATATTAGATGCACGCTGTCCATGTTGCATGGTGACACTGGCGTCTGTGGACTGTAAATTGTACATACGTACAGTCTGTGTTTGCTAAGGCGGCCACTGTTGTTCTGAGTCATCATAACAGCGCCCCTAACTCCGGGGAGCACGATGCAGCAGCAGTATGTGGTGCGGGAGATAGCCAGGAAAGTGCCCCCCTGTCTCTCTCTCTCTCTCTCTCTCTCTCTCTCTCTCTCGTACAACTGTTTTTATACCATGCAACTGGAAAATTAGAAGAGGTCTTTCATGTTTTACTACTCTTTAACATTGCAATTAAAAAGCATGTTAGAGAAGCTGCATTTTGCCTTTTGTACAGATTGTATGAAGATCAAATGAATATATTGCTAAATCCATCTCTAAATCTATCTATAATTCCTTTTCAAACTCATATATGTATATATGGATAGAATTACTGGAATAAAAATACTGAAAAAAAAAAAAAATAAATAAAAAAAAAAAATCTGTGGTTTAAACCAAAAAAAAACCTGGTTTAAACCAATACTTTTTTTTTTTTTAAACATTGGTTTTTGCCAACCCTCATTGGCACAGTTGATCCGGGTATCTTGCAAACAAAGCAGCGAGTTTGAGTTCAAGGTAAGGAGCAGGGAGAGGAAAGAATGTAGGAAAGGAGGAATTAACAAGGGAAGTAATGGAGAGAAAAGAAAATTATTAGGTATGTGAATAAATAAGTGAAAGAAGGAAAAACAGAAGGAAGGAAGGTAAAGAGGAGAGAGAGGAATAAATGTTTGGTTTGGTTAGGTTAGGCTGGAGTCAGTGCATTCCGTTTAATCTACCCATCTCACAAACAGGGTACTCAGTTAATTTCAAGAAGGTAAGGCTAGATTAGGTTAGAATTGGAGCATTTAGTTCATGTATCTTGCAAATGGGGTGCTGAGTTTCATTTAAAAAGAATAGGTTTGGCTAAAATCAGTGCATCTAATCAAGCTATCCCATAAAGAGTATTGGGTTTAGGGTCATATTATCAAACATTTCGCCGCCCAAGAACACATATTTGACAAGGCTTTCGTAGGAGTTGTGGGCATATCCAGGAGTAGTTTTATGACCCTGGTGGTAGTATGACCCTTCTTCTGTACCGTGAACCTACTTAACATTTCATCCCCCAAGCTCACATATTTGACAAGGCTTTCGTAGGAGTTGTGGGCATATCCAGGAGTAGTTTTATGACCCTGGTGGTAGTATGACCCTTCTTCTGTACCGTGAACCTACTTAACATTTCGTCCCCCAAGCTCACATATTTGACAAGGCTTTCGTAGGAGTTGTGGGCATATCCAGGAGTAGTTTTATGACCCTGGTGGTAGTTTGACCCTTCTTCTGTACCGTGAACCTACTTAACATTTCGTCCCCCAAGCTCACATATTTGACAAGGCTTTCGTAGGAGTTGTGGGCATATCCAGGAGTAGTTTTATAACCCTGGTGGTAGTTTGGCCCTTCTTCTGTAGCGTGAACCTGAAGAAACGCTCATTAGAACCCGACTGACCCCCTCTTTGACCTTTAGAGATAGCCGATGTGAGAAGGGAAAGAGTCTCATAATACCAACCTTAGTTTCAAGAAGGTTACGCTAAGTTAGGCTGGGCTGGAAACCGAGCCTTTAATCTTGATATCTTGCAAATTGAGTACTGAGTTTCATTTCAAAAAGGTTAGGTTTGATTGGAGTCAGTGCATTTAATATGGTTATCTTGGAAATAGAGCACTGGATTTCATTTGAAGAAGTGAAAAAAAACTAAAAAAGTGCAGTCATCTCTAAGCTGTACTTGGTGTTACGCAGGCCTCATCTGGAATACAAGGTGCAGTTCTGGACTTATTAACCCGGTAGCAGCGACGGGCCAAATTTGTGGCCTTACCGTGTAGCAGCGACAGGCCAAATTTGTGGCTTTACCGTGTAGCAGCGACGGGCCAAATTTGTGGCTTTACCGTGTAGCAGCGACGGGCCAAATTTGTGGCTTTACCGTGTAGAAGTGACAAGCCAAATTTGTGGCTTTACCGTGTAGCAGCGACGGGCCAAATTTGTGGCTTTACCGTGTAGCAGCGACGGGCCAAATTTGTGGCTTTACCGTGTAGCAGACAGCCAAATTGTGGCTTTACCGTGTAGCAGCGACAGGCCAAATTTGTGGCTTTACCGTGTAGCAGCGACGGGCCAAATTTGTGGCTTTACTGTGTAGCAGCGACAGGCCAAATTTGTGGCTTTACCGTGTAGCAGCGACAGGCCAAATTTGTGGCTTTACCGTGTAGCAGCGACGGGCCAAATTTGTGCCATGATATAACCCCCAAAAAACAGATGATACATAAACTGATCAGAAATGCTTTGATATATATTATGAAATGGTTTGTGTGAGTGATGATTTTTTCTCATTTTTCTCGCTTAGAGGGACCATTAAGAAACATGATCCCCACTGCTACCGGGTTAATAGAGAACGTAGATTAACATGTTAGAATTTGAGCAAAGACGGGTGACAAAAAATAATTCATGGGTTAACAATCACTACGATAATGATATACAAAAACATTTAAATAGGCACTTCAGAAATAATGGTGCAAGGAGATGAGTGAAGTGTACAAATGGATGAAGGGCTTTGATAGGAGTGATGACAGTGTGTGGTGGAAGGATTCATAGCAATGGATTGAAGTTAGGTAAGTTCAGAGATAATAAAGATATTGGCATTCTCTCTCTCTCTCTCTCTCTCTCTCTCTCTCTCTCTCTCTCTCTCTCTCTCCTTCCCTCCTTCCTTCCCTCCCTTCCTCACTCTTTCCCTCCCTCTCTCCTTCCCTCCCTCTCTCACTCACTCCTTCCCTCCCTCCCTCACTCCCTCCTTCCCTCTCTCACTCCATCCATCCCCCTTCTCTCCCTCCCTCCCCCCCTTTCTCACCATGGTATTCTGGTCGTTGGGCGGCAGCGTTGAGGCGCGGTGCAGCTGGGATATCTGGGGCAGCACAGCGCTAACCTCAACGTACACCAACTGGAACTGGTGGGTGCGAGCCTCCTAAAGAGAGAAAGAGAGAGAAAACAATTAACTAGAGTCGCTGTACACTAAGTTGGTACAGAGAGAAGGAAAAGCAGGAGGTCATAAAAGGAAATAGATGGCTGACTGACTGAAATACTGACTCACCAACTGGCTGACCAACTGGCTGACTAATTGAAGAATATGGAAGTGGGATAAAATGTAATATATGAGATGAAGGATACCAGGGTACATTTATTTGACTTGGTGACACTTGAAGTAATCACATGAAATTATTATATACAGTTATAAACCAATGGATTTGTACTTTTCTGAGGATTTTTTAGGAAAATAAAACCAATGTGAAAATAATGCAACCCGGCATGACCCATTTCTCTACCCAAAGTCGACACTGTATGGCTTAACTAACTGGATGACTAAGTGACTGACTGGCTAGCTGGGCGGTTGACTGACTAAATAATTAACTGACTGATTAACTGACTGACTGAATGACTAAATGAAGAAAATGGAATTGAGATGAAAGTGAATGCATGTAGGAGATATTAACCCGCTAGCAGTGTAGCAGTGACGGGCCAAATTTGTGCCATGATATACCCCTTCAAAATAGATGATGCATAAACTGAACACAAATGTTTTGATATGTATTATGAAATGGTTTGTGTGAGTGATGATTTTTTCTCATTTTTCTCGCTTAGAGGGACCATTAAGAAACATGATCCCCACTGCTACCGGGTTAAAGTACAGAAGAGCCCCATTTAGCGTGAGAATTAGGTGGATGAACACGGTCGCGCTAACTGAATTTGCGCTAATTGAATAAAGTAACCAATATGAAAAAAATTATTTGGTGCACACGTGGGTCTGACTTACGGGTTTGATAATTACTCAAAATAATCACTCACATTAAAAAAAAAAAAACTACGATTGGCTGAGCTCTGAAAACACGCTTGTGATTCGCTGGGAGTTCGATGACGTCATCGCCGGCACTCACCCGGTCAGCGGCCTCGCTGCCTTAAGGCAGTATCACACTTGGACAACCGGCAAATCCAAATTTTCAGGGTGTGCGTCACACACGGCCAAGGTCAGTTGCCCATATCCACATCCACAACGTAAACAAAGCACTTGCCCTGTATCAACATGGTGTCGTCTGCTAAAGTAAGGGCTCTCGCGACTTGTGCCGCGCATCATGGCAACTTGTGCCGCGCATCATGGCAACTTGTGCCGTGCATCATGGCAGCTTGTGCCGTGCATCATGGCAGCTTGTGCCGCGCATCATGGCAACTTGTGCCGTGCATCATGGCAGCTTGTGCCGTGCATCATGGCAACTTGTGCCGTGCATCATGGCAACTTGTGCCGTGCATCATGGCAGCTTGTGCCGTGCATCATGGCGGCTTGTGCCGTGCATCATGGCGGCTTGTGCCGTGCATCATGGCGGCTTGTGCCGTGCATCATGGCAACTTGTGCCGTGCATCATGGCAACTTGTGCCGCGCATCATGGCAACTTGTGCCGTGCATCATGGCAACTTGTGCCGTGCATCATGGCAGCTTGTGCCGTGCATCATGGCAACTTGTGCCGTGCATCATGGCAGCTTGTGCCGCGCATCATGGCAACTTGTGCCGTGCATCATGGCAACTTGTGCCGTGCATCATGGCAACTTGTGCCGTGCATCATGGCAACTTGTGCCGCGCATCATGGCAACTTGTGCCGTGCATCATGGCAACTTGTGCCGTGCATCATGGCAACTTGTGCCGTGCATCATGGCAACTTGTGCCGTGCATCATGGCGGCTTGTGCTGCGCATCATGGCGGCTTGTGCCGTGCATCATGGTGGCTTGTGCTGCACATCATGGCAACTTGTGCCGTGCATCATGGCAACTTGTGCCGCGCATCATGGCAACTTGTGCCGTGCATCATGGCAACTTGTGCCGCGCATCATGACAACTTGTGCCCCGCATCATTGTGGCTTGTGTTGTGCATCATGACAACTTGTGCCGCGCATCATGGCAACTTGTGCCGTGCATCATGGCAACTTGTGCCGTGCATCATGGCAACTTGTGCCGCGCATCATGGCAACTTGTGCCGCGCATCATGGCAACTTGTGCCGTGCATCATGGCAACTTGTGCCGTGCATCATGGCAACTTGTGCCGCGCATCATGGCAACTTGTGCCGTGCATCATGGCAACTTGTGCCGTGCATCATGGCAACTTGTGCCGTGCATCATGACAACTTGTGCTGCGCATCATTGTGGCTTGTGTTGTGCATCATGACAACTTGTGCCGCGCATCATGGCAACTTGTGCCGTGCATCATGGCAACTTGTGCCGTGCATCATGGCAACTTGTGCCGAGCATCATGGTGGCTTGTGCCGTGCATCATGGCAACTTGTGCCGTGCATCATGGCAACTTGTGCCGTGCATCATGGCAATTTGTGCCGTGCATCATGGCAACTTGTGCCGCGCATCATGGCAACTTGTGCCGTGCATCATGGCAATTTGTGCCGTGCATCATGGCAACTTGTGCCGCGCATCATGGCAATTTGTGCCGTGCATCATGGCAACTTGTGCCGTGCATCATGGCAACTTGTGCTGCGCATCATGGTGGCTTGTGCCGCGCATCATGGCAACTTGTGCCGTGCATCATGGCAACTTGTGCCGTGCATCATGGCAACTTGTGCCGTGCATCATGGCAACTTGTGCCGCGCATCATGACAACTTGTGCCGCGCATCATGGCGGCTTGTGTTGTGCATCATGACAACTTGTGCTGCGCATCATGGCGGCTTGTGCCGCGGATCATGGCGGCTTGTGTTGTGCATCATGACAACTTGTGCCGCGCATCATGGCGGCTTGTGCCGCGCATCATGGCGGCTTGTGTTGTGCATCATGACAACTTGTGCCGCGCATCATGGCGGCTTGTGCCGCGCATCATTGTGGCTTGTGTTGTGCATCATGACAACTTGTGCCCCGCATCATTGTGGCTTGTGTTGTGCATCATGACAACTTGTGCCGCGCATCATTGTGGCTTGTGTTGTGCATCATGACAACTTGTGCCCCGCATCATTGTGGCTTGTGTTGTGCATCATGACAACTTGTGCCCCGCATCATGGCAATTTGTGCCGTGCATCATGGCAACTTGTGCCGTGCATCATGGCAACTTGTGCCGTGCATC
Source organism: Eriocheir sinensis (assembly GCF_024679095.1). NCBI lineage: Eukaryota > Metazoa > Arthropoda > Malacostraca > Decapoda > Varunidae > Eriocheir > Eriocheir sinensis. The sequence goes on along the minus strand of NC_066524.1, from coordinate 9,760,620 downwards.
ATGGCAACTTGTGCCGTGCATCATGGCAACTTGTGCCGTGCATCATGGCAATTTGTGCCGTGCATCATGGCAACTTGTGCCGCGCATCATGGCAACTTGTGCCGTGCATCATGGCAACTTGTGCCGTGCATCATGGCAACTTGTGCCGTGCATCATGGCAACTTGTGCCGCGCATCATGGCAACTTGTGCCGTGCATCATGGCAACTTGTGCCGTGCATCATGGCGGCTTGTGCTGCGCATCAAGGTGGCTTGTGCCACGCATCATGGCGGCTTGTGACACGCATCATGGCGGCTTGTGACACGCATCATGGCGGCTTGTGACACGCATCATGGCGGCTTGTGACACGCATCATGGCGGCTTGTGACACGCATCATGGCGGCTTGTGACACGCATCATGGCGGCTTGTGACACGCATCATGGCGGCTTGTGACACGCATCATGGCGGCTTGGCGCAATTTTCAAAATTCAGTCATGGTAGCTGCTCACGCTAACTGAGGCTTTTGCACTAATTAATTTTTTTCTTGGTAGATGGTGGCTCGCGCTAATTGCGGTTCGCGCTAATTGATCTCGCGCTAAGTGGGGCTCTACTGTACATTCAAATTGACTGACTGTTTGAGTTTCTGACTGACTGACTGATTTCATGATTAACTAACAGACTGGTTATCTATCTGACTAATTGATTGACTCCCTGGCTGACTGACTAGCTGAGTGACTGGCTATATGGTTGGTTGACCAGCTGACTGACTGGCTGGCTGATTAACTAACTGACTGAATGACTACTAAATGAATAAAATGGAATTGGGATACAAGTGAATACAAAGGTTATAAGATATCATTCATCTGATCGACTGACGACTGACTTTCTGACTGGATGATTGACTGATTAGGCTGAGTGAGTGAGTGACTGACTGATTAACTGACTGGCTGCTTGAATGATTAACTGACTAGGTGAGTGTCTGACTATTTGGTTGGTTGACTGACTGAATAATTAACTGACTGACTGACTGACTGAATCACTAAATAAAGAAAATGGCTGAGTGACTGACAAGCTGAGTGATTGGCTATTTGGTTGGTTGACTGACTAAATAATTAACTGACTGACTGGCAAATAAGCTAACTGACTGACTAACTGAAGGAAATGGAATTGGGATAGAAGTGAACGCATGTGTTAAAAGATAGCAAGGTATATTCATTTGACTGACTGATTTTCTGACTGTCTGACTAGCTGGCTGACTGGCTGGCTGGGTGACTGGGGCCTACCACACTCACCCTGCAGAACTTGTACGGCTGCAAGATGCCCTTCTCCAGCATCTCCACGGTCAGGCTGCTGCGCGCTTCCACCACCTTCACAACCTCCTCACCACTGGAAGTAAACAGTGACGGAAGCATTAGCCGTCTCCCATCCCAGCTTGTGCCTCTGTGGTGTAGTGGTTAGCATGCCTGGCTAAAAATAAGTGGGCCCAGGTTCAAATCCCAGCCTGGGCAAGCATTGTAATATATGGGTACCTGGGGAAGCCTAGAAGAAGGTAAACTGTGTCATCCTTTACTCTGTGTCCTGGGATAATGGGAAAAGAAGAAAAAGGCGAGAAAAGCGAAGCGAAGGCAAAGAAGAAAGTAACAGAAGAGTGGGGGAGGGAGAGAGAAGGGAGAAATTTTAAAAAATGAGATGTTTAAAATTACGAAACAAATGAAAAGAAAGAGAGCAGATGTAGTTGGGGCAAAGTTTGTAAAAGGTGAAGGAGGGAACATCATGGTGGAAAAATAAAAGATATTGGAAAGATGGAGTAAATGTTTCAGTGAACTGTTAAATGAGGAAAATGAATATAAGATAAATGAAACTGAAAAAGTAGGCCCACAAGAAAAAAATACGGAAGAGGAAGTAAAAGAAGTATGAAAAAGTAGGCCCACAAGAAAAAAATATGGAAGAGGAAGTAAAAGAAGTATGAAAAAGTAGGCCCACAAGAAAAAAATACGGAAGAGGAAGTAAAAGAAGTATGAAAAAGTAGGCCCACAAGAAAAAAATACGGAAGAGGAAGTAAAAGAAGTATGAAAAAGTAGGCCCACAAGAAAAAAATACGGAAGAGGAAGTAAAAGAAGCACTTAAGGAAATGAAAAATGGTAGAGCAGCAGGACCTTCAGGGCTAACACTAGATTTAATAAAAGCAGCGGGAAAGGAAGGAGTGGTGGAATTGACAAGAGTTGTAAATGATGTATTAAAAGTATTAAAAAAGGGAGAGATACCACAAGACTGGAAAGGAAGCTACACTATACCCATTTTTAAAGGGAAAGGAATGCTTTGAAATGTGGTAACTATAGGGGGATAAAGTTACAGGAGCATGGCATAAAGGTATATGAAAAAGTCCTGGAGAAGAGGCTGAGAAGGATAATAGGAATCGATAAATGTCAGTTTGGCTTTTGCCCTGGAGATCAACAACTGAAGCAATATATATTATAAGAGGGCTTCAGGAAAGGTTTATGGAGAAGAGGAGGAGATTGTATCATGTTTTTGTAGATCTAGAGAAGGCATTTGACAGAGTACCAAGGGAAATTATAAGATGGGCATTGAGAAGGCAAAGAGTACCAGAAAGATTGGTTGAATTGGAGATGGCTCTATATGAAGGTACAAAATCGAGAATGAAAACATTGCTGGGAACATCAGATGAGTTCGAAATTGGAGTGTGGGTTCACCAGGGATCTGCCCTTAGCCCGCTCTTGTTTATAACAGTAATGGAGGAGGCAACAAGGGAAGCAAGAGGAGAGGCACCATGGGAGCTGCTGTATGCAGATGACTTGGTAGCAAATGCAGAGACAGCAGAAGAAGCGAAAGAAAAGTTTAATAAATGGAAGGAAGGAATGGAGGAAAGAGGTTTGAATTTTAATATGGCAAAAACAAAGTACAAGGTGACTGGAAAAGAAGCAAGAGAAAAGATTAAATCAGGAAAATATCCATGTGGATGCTGTGGGAAGGGAGTAGGTGTAAATTCAGTCTTGTGCACATGTTGCAGGCAGTGGTGCCACCTTAGATGCTCAGGCCTCGGAAATGTAAGAGGAGTGCAGAATTTTACATGCCCAGCTTGTGTAAGGAGACAGCAAGGACAAGAAACTGAGAGGGATGAACTAGAGGTGAATGGAGGAAAGCTGGATGAGGTAGAACATTTCTGTTACTGTATTTGGGAGATGTTCTGGACTGTGAGGCGGGTGTGGAGAGGACAGTGAGAGCAAGAGTGGTGGCAGCGTGGTTAAAGTGGAGGGAGGTGGCTAGTTAACTTGTGAATTGTAGCATCCCTCTAAAGAGCAGAGCAGGGGTGTGCCAAGCGTGTATTAGATCAGTGATGGAGCAGAAACATGGGATCTAAATAGAAAATTGATGGAGGTATTGAGAGCAAGTGATTGCAGAATGTTGAGGTATATTGCGGGGATCAGGTGGCAAGATAAGGTGTCCAGTGCAGATGTAGCTAACAGATGTGGAGTAGAGGACCTGGAAACAGTGCTCAGAAGGGAAAGACTCCGATGGTTTGGACATGTAAAGAGAGCAGGGGAGGATACAGTGCTGGGAGTTTTGGAGAGATTGGAGGTAGAAGGAAGGAGACCAGTTGGTAGACCTAGGAAAACGTGGAGAAGGTGTATACAGGAAGACTTAGCATTGATGGGATTGGATGAGCATCGGGCAGAAGACAGAGTAGAATGGAGGAGAGCCATAAAGCGTCCAACCGCTCAGGAAGAGTGAAAATGGACGTTAAACGAAATGATGATGATGATGATGATAATGGATCACACCTACCACAGGCTCAAGGGCCAATGAGATGGAGATGAGCACCAAGGCCATGGGCACTGTAAGAACACAAGAACATAAGAAAGTAAGGAGTCTGCAAGAAGCAAGTAGATCTATGCAAAGAAGCTCCTGTGAATGTAACCCCACCTAACATCACTATCCATGAATTTATCTAATCTTTTTTTCTAATGAGTCTATTGTATTGGCACTCACTACATGACTGCCAAGGAAAGTGTATGCCCCCAACTTTAGCTCTACAAGTCCAGCTCTGTCTGTCAGTCTCTCTCTCTGCCTGACTCACCTCTCATGCTGGTGATGTGGCCTTGCTATAACATGACCCCTACACAGCAACAGTTGTTTTAGTATGAGTTAACATTTTGGCTTATGTTTCAACACGCTCTCGACATGCTTTCATCCTCATGTGGTTAAAATGCCGCCAAACATGCACTTTATTCACCCAAATATGATAAGAAGTCTAACACACACTTTCACCCAGTCAGACATCACAGCCAATAAGTCACCAAGACCAGTTAGCCACCAAAACTAATCAGTCAACACAACCAGTCAATCGCCACAACCAGTCAGTCATCACAACCAGTCAATAATACATCCAAAAAATATATGTTTGTCAAATCATCACAACCACAGTCAGTCAACAGCTAACAGCCAGTCACCACAGCCCATCAGCCATCCCAGTCACACAACAGAGAGGGCCTCACTTTTGCATGAAGTCGTTGCTGTGGGACGTCACCGACTCCTCCACGGCCTCCAGCCCTCGGTACGGGAACTTGATGATGGGGGCGCGGAGGTCCCGGGGGTCAAACACCAGCGACTTGGAGCACACCTGGGGAGACGATGCTTAGATTTACAAAGATTTACAAAGAAAATCAGACCACACAGACCCCATGATCCAGAGAAGGCTCCAAAACATTGCATTTCTACTTTAGTTCATATTAAGTTGAAGGAAGTGACGGTCGAGCTTGTTTTTAAAGGAGTCAATCGTGTTACACTGGACCACTGATGGTGGGAGCTTATTCCATTCTCGCACTACAACGTTGGTGAAGAAAAATTTGGTGCAGTCTGAATTTACTTGTCTACATTTGAGTTTTATGCCATTGTTCCTCGTTCGCAAAGTGTCATCGATCATAAACAAATTTGTTCTGTCTACATTCGTGAAACCATTAAGTATTTTAAAAATTTGATCAGTTTTCCTCGGAGACGACGTTTATCGAGAGAGAACATGTTAATGGTGGAAAGCCTTTCTTCATAGGATTTGTTGCTCAAGGAAGGGATCATTTTTGTTGCCCGACGCTGAACACCTTCTAATTTAGCAAATGTCCTTTGCATGGTGGGGAGACCAAAACTGTACTGCATATTCCAAGTGGGGTCTGACTAAACTATTGTAGAGCAGAAGTATTACATCTTTATTCTTGAATAAAAAGTTTCTTTTAATGAAGCCCAACATTCTGTTTACTTTATTTGCTGCATCGATGCATTGACGTGAGAATTTGAGGTTTGACACGATTTTGACCCCCAGGTCCTTAACACATTGAATGCTTGTGAGTTTAACGCCGCCCATTTCGTAATCGAACATCTTATTTCTTGTTCCAACTTGATGGACCTGGCACTTGTCTACGTTAAAGGGCATCTCCCATCTATCCGATCAAGCTGAAATTTTGTGCAAATCCTCTTGGAGGCTTTTTCATTTTTTTTTTGTTGTTTTTTTCATGCGGTAGGTATCTTCTGATGGGGGGGAGGGTGTCATAAGGCTTCTTCTTTCCAGGGGGCCTGAGATGCTGGCCCAGCTCGCTGGCGCAGGGCGAGCGTTTTAGTTGGCATTGGTTTGCATTACCCCCCCGGAACTCGCATTTCGCCTTGGCAGGCGGGACGGCTTCCTTGGACGTCCGTGTTGATGGGTGGGACATGGTGGGCATGTTGGTTTGTTTTGTTTTTTCGGTAAAAAAAAAAAGTGGTGGTAGCGAGATCTAAATTCAACCATCCATCTCACGCGAAATGTGGGTCCAGTACGCTATCACTTCGGCCACCTGCCTGTCTTAGTCAGTGAGAACCGAGTAACCAATCTTTGTGTCGTCTGCAAATTTACTAATGCGATTATTGAGTCCAACATCCACATTATTGATGTAAATAATGAAGAGCACTGGGCCAAGAACCGAGCCCTGAGGGACGCCACAAGTGACCGGCGCCCACTCTGAGTTAAATCCGTCAATCACTACTCTTTGTTGTCGGCTGCTCAACCAATTCGCGATCCATTGGTGTACTTGACCGTCAATACCTATTTGCTTTAATTTATAAAGTAATTTATGATGTGGGACTTTATCAAACGCTTTCTAGAAATCAAGATAGACTATGTCCAATGATTTGGTTACATCATAAACTGAGAAGAGGTCGTAGAGAGAGTGTGTGTGTGTGTGTGTGTGTGTGTGTGTGTGTGTGTGTGTATTTACCTAGTTGTGACATACGGGAAAAGAGCTACGCTCACGCTGTCCCGTCTCCATATCCTCTCTTATCCAACTTTTCCTTAAAATCATGAATGTTTCTTGCACAAACCACCTCCTCCTCCAGTCCATTCCATAGCTCAATGCTTCTGTTTGGGAAGCTAAACTTTTTCACATCTCGCCTACACGTGGTCGCCCTCAACTTCTTTCCATGTCCTCTCGTTTCTCTCTTGTACCACACACACACACAGGTCCTCTCTGTCCAAATGCTCCACTCCGTTCGCCACCCTGTACACCGCTATCAGGTCTCCTCTTTCTCTTCTCTCCAGGTTTGTAAGCCCCATGCTCTTGAGTCTCTCCTCATAAGTCTGATCTCTAAGTTCCAGTTCCACCTTAGTTGCCACTCTCTGTACTCTTTCCAGCTTTCTTATGTTCTTCTTTTTGTGAGGAGACCAGACCACTGCTGCATACTCCAACCTTGGCCTTATCATTGTAACTATTATTTTCTTCATCCTCTCCTCATCCAAATACACAAATGCCGTCCTTATGTTCTTCAGCAAATTCATAGTTTGTCCCGTTATCCTGTTGATGTGTTTGTCCGGTGACATGTTCTCTGAGACAGTCACTCCCAAATCTTTTTCTTCCATTCCTCTGCATATTATCTCACTTCCCATCTTGTAATCATATTCCATCTTCTACCACTCCTACCAAACTCTAATTTTTTACATTTCCCAAGGTTGAATTCCATCTGCCATGTACCACTCCACTCCCATATTTTGTCCAGGTCCCTCTGCAATGCCTCACAGTCCTTCACATCATTGACTCGTCTCAATAGCTTTGCATCATCTGCAAACAAACTCACATAGCTGGTCACTCCGTCCACCATATCATTTATATAAACAGCAAACATTATTGGCGCCAGCACTGAACCTTGTGGGACCCCACTCATCACTGGGCACCAGTTGGAAACCCTGTCCCTGATTATCGTCCTCATTTCCCTGTTAGTTAGGAAGTCCTCCAGCCACCTAATCAGTCCATCACCCACTCCACCCCTATTTTCAATTTTCCAAATTAGTCTTCTGTGCGGTACTTTGTCGAATGCCTTTTTCAAATCCAGGTACACTCCATCCCCCCAGCCTTCTCTCTCTTGTATTAAATCTGTCACCCTTGAGTAATAACATAACAAGTTGGTGACACAAGATCTCCCTCTCCTGAATCCAAACTGGCAATCCGAGATAATTCTCTCATTTTCTAAAAAATCCGACCACCTGTTTTTAACCAGCCTCTCACATATCTTCGCAACCACACTAGTGAGTGATACCGGTCTGTAATTTAATGGGTCCTCTCTCTTTCCTCCTTTAAAAATTGGTACTATGTTTGCTCTCTTCCAATCCTGTGGTACCCTTCCTTCACTCAGGGAGGCGCTCATTATGGAGTGCAGTTTCTCTGCAAGTTGCTCACTACATTCTTTCAGGATCCACCCTGATACTTCATCCGGCCCTGTCGCTTTTCTTACATCCAGCTTGTTCAAGCTTTCCTTGACCTCCTGCACCGTTAACTGTATCTCCTGCATAACCCTTCCTCTTTCCTGGCACGATGGTTGTACGAATTTGTCTCCCTTTGTGAAAACTATGAAAGCTGTTGTTCATCACTTCTGCCATCTCTGCTGGGTCCTCATATGTAGTTCCATCCATTTTCAGTTTATCAATTGTTTCTCTATTCTTTAATTTGCCGTTCACATGTCTATAGAATAGTTTGGGTTGGTCTTTGCACTTGTCAATTATATCTTTTTCATATTTCCGTTTTTCTTCTCTTCTAATCTTTGTATATTCATTCCTTGCTTGTTTGTAATCGTTCCACGAGTTGATTCTTCTTCGTCTCCTCCATCCCTTCCAAGCTTCCTCCTTTCTCTTTCTAGCTGCCTCGCATCTTTTGTTAAACCATTCCTTTTTACCAAAATCCTTTTTGGTTACCTTTGAGACATATCTATTTTTGGCTTCCTTGTATAGTTTTAAAAACTCTTCCCACTTGTCCTGTGTACTCTTGGCTTTGTACAGCCCACTCCAATTTGCATTTTCAAAAAAGTTCTCATGCTAGCAAAGTCTGCCTTAGAGTAGTTACTTCTCCCAATTTTGTGATCCTCTTTTCGGTCAATCGTTCTCTTTTCTTTCACTTCAAATTCCACAATCACATGGTCGCTCTTTGCTATTGGACAATCTACTTTAAGATTTTCTATTACTTCCGGCTCCTTGCTAAATACCAGGTCTAGTCTTGATGCCTCGCCTTCTTTCCCGAATCTAGTATGTTCCTTAATCCATTGAGTCAGTACATGTTCCATTGCCAGTTGCAGGAGTCTTCCTCCCCAGGACTCTTCTGTTCCCTGCGTCTGCCAATCCTTCCATTCTACCTCCTTGCAATTGAAATCACCCATTAAAATTACTGTCTCACCCTCTCTCAACATTCCATCCAAGCAACTCACTGTGTCTTGTATCATTTGTTCATATTCTCGGGCCTTCCATGCATTGGTTCTTGGTGGCACATCCCCTACTACATACTGCCTCCTTCTTCCTTCAGCACCCACAATTTTCACTTTCAGTACCTCTGCCAAGCCTTCACCCTCAATCACCTCCTCCACCTTAATGCTTTTCCTTACCATCAACATCACACCTCCTCCCTGTTTTTTCTTTCTGTCTCTCCTCCATATATTGTATGCACCTTCTCCAATCCCCACCACCAGGGCTGTATTATCCATAAGGCTGACTAGGCTGAAGCCTAGGAGCCCACCAAGAGCAGGGGGCCCACGGCCTCACGCCCTCCAAAAGCAGGGGCCCACGCAGTGCCGGAAATTTGGGAGGCACGTGCCCCCCTATTTTAGGGCTGTGCCCCACTGGATGCTTCCCATTTTAGGGCCCCCCCTTTGAATAACTACACAAATTGGTAGCATACTGATAAAAATTAGCAAATAGTACTGCGCATTAAGATATTCATACTCATAAATGGGTCTATTACATGATGAAAAGAATGTGGGTGAGGTAACAAACATTTAACTAACACCTATGTAACATAACATTAACATACACATAACAAGGTTGTTGTTTTATTATAACCCGGAGTCGAAACTAAAGTCTGAACGTTTGTATCAGGATCCTCTGGTTTGTATTTTCCGGTGTGTTATGATGCGTGAGCCGTGAGATCAAGTCTGCTACGCACGCATACTGGCACAACAGCTGCCGCAGGATTGTAAATGTGATATTTGCAGATATCTTTCTTATACTGTAGTTCTGATATGGCCATGAATATATGGTATTGTTTGGTATAACGGTTATAATTACCTTAATGTTCAATAAGTTAAGGTAAAGTTGGGAGTGGTGGGAGGGAGCCCATTACCCCGGTGTGGAGTCATGAGAGTGATGACACATCCCAAGATCGTGAAACATCCCATCCTGAATACGTACATGAATTTTGACACAGTACCGTGTCTTTTGTCGACTGCTTGTCGGGATCTGTCCCACCCAAGTTTATTTATATTATTATGAAAGTAAATGATGATGTATGTATGTATATAACTAGGATATCAACACTCACTTCTTCTTCTTGTGACCTGTTCTGCTTTGCATTGCTTTTTAGGTCCTCACTGGTACTTTTTTTACACTTAGATGCTTCACTTAAGGATGGGATGTCTTATGATACTGGATGACAGATGATACCACACTGGGACACAGGGCCAGTGTGAAATCCGGGTTACCACAGTTTACCTTCCCCAGGTTTCCCCAGGTATCCATTTATCGACCAACCCGAGAGGGGGGATGAACAGCTGGGTGAGCTGCACACCGACTGCCCGGGCCAGGATTCGAACCCGGGCCTGCGGAGTAGTAGCCAGGCACGCTGACCACTAGATCACGGAGGCGATAAGATATGAAGCTTTTAATTTTGAATCATGGCGATGATGATCGGTTGATCCCATGCACGTGTGTGGGTATACTGGTTAAGTGGGATTCTGGGTATGTAGAGGACAGGAATATAATTATGTGCCGAAGGGCAAAAGCATTTGGCTGTGTGAAGTCACTGTTGATTGAGCAGTGCCAAGCTAAGCGCGTTTATGCTAAAGCTGTGCTGGAAAGAGCAGTTGCTACAATCAAATTTTTAGCTGAAAGAGGTCTAGCCTTTCGAGGTAATGACCATGTGATTGGGTCACCAAGCAATGGCAACTTGGCACACTGGAATTGCTTTCCCAGTTTGATCCCTTTTTAGCTGCTAACTTAGAAAAGTATGACAACAAGGGGAAGGGGTCAGTTCTTACTTGTCTTTTACTACATGTGCCCAACTCATATCTATTATTGGGAAATAAGTAACTGTAGAGGCCAGTCATATGATAATGCATCAAACAAACTTGAATGGCAAATACTCAAGATTGCAAGCAAGAACTCGGGAAAATAATCCTCTTGCTGACTCCATTCCTTCCTTAACCCATTTCCTCAACCTAGTTGTCCATTCTGCTGTGGACAACATTTCTGCTGCTTACAATTTTTTTGAATTAATTTAGAATGTCTACTGCTTCTTCACAGCATCAACTCATCGGTGAGAACTGTTAGGTAGTGTCTTGATGGCCTGCCTGTTGTCAAACGCCTGAGTGACACTAGATGGACTGCCCACTCCGATGCTTCAAAGGTACTCAACAGTGGATATGAAAAAAATAAGGATGGTTTTAGAGCAATTTACAGAAAAAACGGATGAAACAGTCAAGCATGACACGAGGCAAGGGGAATTTTATCCAAGTTGAATGCCTTGGATAATTGCATCTTGCTGGTGTTCTGGTCTGTCGTCATGGAAAGGTTTCACCAGACAAGCATAAAGCTGCAAAGCACAATTATGGACCTGAATGAAGCCGTGAAGCTCTTAGATTCATTGAATAATTATGTCGCCAGTTGAAGAGATGCTTTTGAGGACTTTAAGGAGAAAGAGAAGATCAAAATTGGTCTTGAAAATAATCCAGTGTACAAAGAAGATACCCAAAGAAAGAAACAAAGAAGTGTGAAGCTCAATCAAAATGATGGCAATTCTGAAGGTAGGCTACTGCTTTTTCAGGGAGGGAGAAATTTAGGGTCACAGTGTTTCTTACCATGATCAATCACTTGTTAACAACACTTCAGAAGAGGCTGAAAGCATATGATGCTGTCTCTAGCTAATTTGGCTTATTTTCAAAAATGTCCTCGGTTAACGGTGACCATGCAGCTGAGGGATGCGGCAAAGAGGCTGGTGAAAACCTACCTAGAAGACCTCAATACCAGCTTCTCTGAGGAAATTGTTCATTTCCAAGAGTACATGAAAGAACCTTAATCTGATGTGTGCCTTAGTCAAAAAGATGAAAATAAGGGGACCTTTATTGCATTGAGAATTAATGCTTCAAACCATTGTTAACAATGAAATGCAGGATACTTTTCCAAACGTGTACATTTGTTTACGCATTTACTTGTCACTTCTCGTCACAAGCTGTTCTGGAGAAAGGTCTTTTTCTGCACTGAAACGTATTAAGAAATACGTGCAATCCACTCTGAAAGATGAAAAGCTCAATTATAGATATAGAATTGTCTGTGCTCCGGAAATCAAATTTGAACAATGTTCTGGATGAGTTTGTTGAAAGATAAACGAGAAAAATGTCTTAAGTAGCTACATACATTTGGTTGTAGGCCCATATAAGTTTAACTTTACAGTTCAATACAGGTATTCTGGTATTGTTTTGCTTCATGCTAATTAAAGGTTGTCTGATAAGATGATATAATTTTCTTTGTTACTTCATTAATTATTTAATCTGTAATTTAGTGTAATAAATTGTACGAAGAGAGAGCGTGAAATGAGGAGGGGGATGTCGAGGGGCCCAAAGAAGCTTGAAGCCTAGGGCCCTGCCATAGGTTAATACCTGCCCACCACCTCAATTGGGTCACACAACTTGGTTTCCGTCAGCCCCACAATATCAGGTTCTTTGTCTCTCAAATAGTCGTTAAACTCTATCCACGATGACACTATTCCATTGATATTCATATTTGACACTTTCCATCCTTCCTCCTTTTCTGTTAGTCTTTTTCTCTCCTTCCTCTCGTCACCATGAACCACTTCCTCACTTTCATATCCATTACTCTCCAAAAAAATCCTTCTTCTCTTCTTCCGATCTCTTCTCATTTAAATCACGAACCTCACCTCTAAGTTCATTCAACTTGTCTCTCTCTTGTTCATTCAGATCTTTTCTCAGCCATATGTTTTTAGTGTCTTCTTCTCCCGCTAGCTTCCAAGCTCCTGCCAGGGCCTCTTCTGCTTTGCTCTGTGCCTTAAATCGTATCCTAATTGGTCTATCTCTTTCTCCATTGTATTTTCCAATCCTATGACAGTCATCTATTTCTTTCACCAGGTGTGTGTGTGTGTGTGTGTGTGTGTGTCATAATATTCAGGTACATACACAAATAATAATGATAATGATACTAATAATAACAGTAATAAATGGATAGAAAAGCAAATAACCCATAAACTGCAGTACACCATCACCACCACAACCACTACCACCACCACCCAACCACCACCATCACTATCATCATCACCTCCACCACAACACCATCACACCACCACCACCACCACTCTAAGAAAGGTCAGGTTAATTTAAATAGCCCCTCAAAATTAAGAACCATACCACCACACCACCACCACCATCATCACCAAGATCACACTACCACCACCACCACCACCACACCACCACAGCCTTTACCTTGAGGCGGCCCCTGATGATCCCCTCCTCAAACTTGTCCTCCCAGCTTTCCTCGTTCCCCGCCGCCGCCGCTGCCGGTCTCTCCTTCGGCAGGATATAGACGGCTGCATAGTCCTCAAAGTAGATCTCTCCGGCCTCAAGTAACAACAGGGAGAAGCTGGAGGGGATGAAAGGAGGAGGTGGTGAGGGGATGAACGGAACACACCCTATAGCCTAACCTAAGCTGTTATAGTTACCATGCACAGAACAACAGGTAGAGAGGCTGAAAATAGACGGATAGAGCTGGGGGATACAAAAATAAAGATGATGGAGATAAACAGAGCTGGAGATTGAAAGAGCTGAAGAGAGAAGAGATGGTGAGAGGGCTAACAGAACCCACCCTTAACCTAACCTATCATTATCATGCAGCTGAAGAGATGGATGCTGAGGGAACTGACAGACCCCCTTCACCTAACCTAACCTATCATTATCATGCAGCGGAAGAGATGGATGCTGAGGGAACTGACAGCCCCCTTCACCTAACCTAACCCATCATTATCATGCAGTGGAAGAGATGGATGCTGAGGGAACTGACAGACCCCTTCACCTAACCTAACCCATCATTATCATGCAGCTGAAGAGATGGATGCTGAGGGAACTGACAGACCCCCTTCACCTAACCTAACCCATCATTATCATGCAGTGGAAGAGATGGATGCTGAGGGAACTGACAGATCCCCTTCACCTAACCTAACCCATCATTATCATGCAGTGGAAGAGATGGATGCTGAGGGAACTGACAGACCCCTTCACCTAACCTAACCTATCATTATCATGCAGTGGAAGAGATGGATGCTGAGGGAACTGACAGACCCCCTTCACCTAACCTAACCTATCATTATCATGCAGCTGAAGAGATGGATGTTGAGGGAACTGACAGACCCCCTTCACCTAACCTAACCCATCATTATCATGCAGCTGAAGAGATGGATGCTGAGGGAACTGACAGCCCCCTTCACCTAACCTAACCCATCATTATCATGCAGCTGAAGAGATGGATGCTGAGGGAACTGACAGCCCCCTTCACCTAACCTAACCTATCATTATCATGCAGTGGAAGAGATGGATGCTGAGGGAACTGACAGACCCCCTTCACCTAACCTAACCTATCATTACTATCAAGACACCTCTCCACCCAAAATTGACCTCTCTTTTAGCCACTCTTTACTTTTGTCTATTACGGGAGCGGTGAGTAGCGGGCTTTTTTTTCTACACTCTTTTTGTTGCCCTTGAGCCGTCTCCTTTGTTGTAAAAAAAAAAAAATAGAGAAACAGATATAAAGGCTGGAGAGGATGGATAGAGCTTGAAGAAGATACACACTGGAGAAGTTAGATAAAGCTGAAGATAGATTACTTGGAGACAGATGGTGACAGGACTAATAAAACATCCCCTTAACCTAACCTATCATTACTCATCATCATCATCATCTTCTGTTTAACATCAGGTTTCCCCATAACATCATGTGGGGTTAGACAGTCCATGATACACTTTCAACTATTTTTGTCCATTACCTCAGCCTCTCCAGTGCCCAGTGATGCCATATTCTTTTAGACACACTGCCTCCATGTCTTCTTTGGCCTGCCTGGTGGGTGGGAATCTGTCACTTCCATTCCAACAGCTCCCCCCAATGCCTCACCATTACCACTCCTCTTCACGTGCCCATACCACCTCAATCTCTGTATTCTCAACACTGTACTCGGCTCCTTCAATCCACATCTTGCCACCTCCTCACTGGACACCTGTCTCTCCATGTGATCCCAGCCATATATCTCAACATTCTCCGATCACAGCCAACCAACACATCCTCCAACTTCTTCGTCAAAGCCCATGTCTCAGAGCCATATAGCAATACTGATCTGATAAATGCTTTAAATACTTGCAGTGAAATCCTCCTATTTATCAGACATTCTGCCATCTTCACTCCACTTCCTCCATGTTGTTGCTACCTGTGTTCTTACTGCTCCCTCCACTCCACCTGCTTAATCTGTTTCTGTTGTGGTAGATGGTCAATATTCTTCCTCTAAACCTAGCAACAGTTGTGTCCCACAGGGCTCTGTTCTATCTCCCACTTACTTTTTGTTGTTCATTAATGGTCTTCTTTATAAAACAAACTGTTCTACCCAATCCTATGCCAATGACTCTATTCTGCATTACTCAATATAACAGATGACCCTCACAACAAAAAATTACATGACTCTAGGCTGCACACTGCAAAATGCTGTATTTCAGACCTTGCTCTCATTTCTGATTAAGGCAAGAGGAACTTGGTGTCCATCAGTGCCTCAAAAACTTAATTTCTCCACCTGTCAACTTGACACAATCTTCCAAATCCTTATTCCATATTCTTCGACAATATTCAGCTGTCACCTTCTCCCACACTAAACATTTTTGGTCTATCCTTAACTCAAAATTTTAACTGGAAAACGAGAAAAAACGCAATACATGTAAGGGGAATTACAGAAGAACATGACACGGAAAAGAGAAAATAAAGAAAATATGACACTGAAAAGGGAACTTAAAAGCACAAGAAGTCTGCAAGATGGAGAGTAACTCAACACAGGAAAGAGAATGGATAAAAAAATATGACACAGGAAAGATAAAATAAAGAGAAAAACATAACAAAAGGGAGGCTATAGAGAAAGAAAAAAACAGGAACATAATAAGTCTGCAAGATACCTAGATAAAAGGATGACAAAGAAAAAACAGATAAAGAAACATGACAGACAGGAAAGATGAAATAAAAAGAGGAAAACAAAACACAAGAGGGAAAATATATAGAGAAAAACCTGACATGGGAAAGAGAACATGAGACCATAAAAAGCCTGCAAGATAAGGTAAGGAAAAAAATGACACAGGAAAGAGGAAACCGATAATAGAATGACAGAAATAAGAGAGAATGTAAAAGGATAAAGAAGACACAGGAAAGAGAAAATGAAGAGAAACATGCCATAAAAGAACATAAGAAAATAATAAAGAGTATGAAGGATAGAGAGAAAAAACGTACAACAGAGAAGAGGAAATAGATCAAGAAAAACGTCATAGAAAAGATAAGATATATAGAGAAGCAAAACACGGGAGAAAATAAAGAAAGAAGATAATATAAAAAGTCTGATAGTGAAGATAAAGAAAGATAATATAGCGAAAAAGATGACACGGGAAAGAAGTAGTAGTTAAAGGCATGGCAGAGGAAAGATAAGAACAACGAAAAAAAATAAAACAGGAAAAATATCTACGAGTTTCAATGTATGTTATAACCAGACCTTCGTTTCTTTCTCTTATTTAACACGTTTATATTCCACCCAACCCGCTGTCCGTCACTCACCGCTCCACTCCCTCCATGGCAGACTGGCAGGCCTCAGCGGAGAGCCATGGCGAGGCGATCAACACCGGAAATGTGCAAAAATGTTAGAAAAATACCGTCTGTTTGCTCTCTCCTGTCAAACAGCTGATTGTGCCGCGTCCGGAGGGGTGGCCGCGGCGCTGGCTTGGGGGCGGTGTTCTTCTCCCTATGTCAGGTTTTTCTCTATACATTTTCCCTCTTGTGTTTTGTTTCCGTCTTTATATTTCATCTTTTCCGTGTGTCATGTTTTTTTATCTGTTTCCTCTTTTTCTGTGTCATCTTTTTACCTATATCTTGCAGGCTTCTTATGTTCTTTTCCACAGCTGGGCGTTATCGCGAT
Source organism: Eriocheir sinensis (assembly GCF_024679095.1). Lineage (NCBI taxonomy): Eukaryota > Metazoa > Arthropoda > Malacostraca > Decapoda > Varunidae > Eriocheir > Eriocheir sinensis. The sequence goes on along the minus strand of NC_066524.1, from coordinate 9,743,917 downwards.
AAGTTATCGCGATACTTTATCGTTGATAACAAAATCGGATTATCGACCATCCGCTACTTATTTAAATATATATCGGTATCTTCGTTACTTTTGTAACCAAACTAGCGATAATCGCTACTTTTTTTTCCGCCTCTCAGAAAAAAACGTTGTCTCCCTACTGCGCATGCGTGGCCCGGTGTTGTATGATAAAACTTCGGGATATGAAATATCTTCGGTGATGAGATTTCATACTTAGATCATGGAAATTTTAAAACACTAGGTTATTTTTTTATGCTACTCAAAAATCAATATATCACAGAGAAAACTCATTTAACTTTGCCCCAAAAATGATTATTCACTGCCTCAAATTTGATATTCCATATTCGTTTGTGAGCATGCCATGATACTGAAGGCACCCGGTGTTGTGTTATTTGGTGTCCCATCGTCAAAAGCGCATGCTCAGACCAGTAAGTGTAGACCTGTACAGTCTCACAATGCTTTTTTAACACATTAAGAGTTGCTGGAAAGCTGAATCAAACATACAGTACCACCATCCTCGCTGTTTCTAGAACGACGTACACTCTGTACATATAAATACAACTCGTACAGAGTGTCGTTCTAGAAACAGCGAGGATGGTGGTAGTGGTACTATATGTCTGATTCAGCCTTCCAGCAGCTCTTAATTACGGTTTAAAAGCTTTGTGAGACTGCACAGGTCTACGCTTGCTGGTCTGAGCATGCACCGTTCACGAGAGACCAGTGTTTGTAAAAAAAAATTAACGGCGGGGACGCCAAATAACACAACACCGGTTCAGGCATTTCTAGTATTACCGTCCATATGTACGTGTCAACGTGTGGTTTTAAGGTTTTGTAAGTTTCCTAAAATACAGATAATGAAAATTTGAATTCATCGATGTTGTTCTATCTGAAATATCAATATAGTATCGTTTTCGCCTATCGGACTTATCGCTAGCTAGTATCGGAATTGTGGATTTATATCGGGTATCGGTTATCGGTTATCGCCTATATTTGTGTCTCTAGTTAACGAATATCGGTTATCGCCGTTAAGGTTTTTCATTATCAGTTATCGGTTATCGGGAATAAGGTTTTCTGTTATCGTGCCCAGCTATGTTCTTTTCTCTATAGAGGTTTTGCAGTGACGTCACGAAATAGTGTCGTCTGCACCTTGTGCGTCGTCTGCAAACCCGCTGGTGGTCACCTCCCGGCCCAGCAGCGCGAGCAGACGGACCACGTGTGCCCTATCCCCAAGTCACTACCCGCGGGCAATTAAATGGCAGGACCTTCAGCATCATTTGTGTTAAGTGATTACGCGAGATCGCTTGAGAATGCTACGAAGCTAAGATACATCGAAAAAATCATCAGTGCTTTTGGAGGAGGCTGGTAGACTGGCTGTCTGTCTGGCTGGCTGGTTGACTGGTGGGTTGATTGGCTGGCTGATTGGTAAACTGATCTGTCTGTCTAACTGACCGACTGGATGGCTGGCTGGTTGACTGGATGACTGACTGGGTGGTTGACTGACTGGTTGATTGTTTGGCCGGCTGGCTGGTTGACTGGCTGATTGGTTGGTTGGCTGACTGTCTGGCTGGTCGGTTGACTGGCTATCCCTCTGCCTGGCCGATCTGTTGCTGACCACTGATGCCCAGGTAGGCAGCACAGGCAGGCAGACAGGTGAGGGCAAGTGACGACAGGTGAGGGCAGGTGACGGCAAGTCACCTTAAGCCCCAGTCACACATTCACGACAATGACTCCCGGCGCCCTCCCGACATCAGACCACGCGCTGCCAGTTTTGGAATGTCGCCAGACGTACGTAACGACCATCCGTAAGTCCATCCCCTTGAGTGCCGACCATAGCCGATGTCGAAACGACGTTGTTACGACGTTGAGATGGACATCCGACGGCCGTAGCTTATTCGCGACGGGTGACAGATATCGGGGAGGGCTCCGATTGTTTTGAAAATGTCCAAAACTGTCGGCGTGCGGCCCGACGGTGGGAGGCGTGGTCTGAGTTGGGAGAGCGCCGGAAGTCATTGTCGTGAATGTGTGACTCGGGCTTTACACTACGCACTCTTGGTCACTTCCCTGCGTATACTATATACTACACCCAGCACTGAACTCTGTCCCTCTGTGCACTTTGCCTCCATTGAATTTCCTTTCCTATTTTCTTCCCCTGCTTGAGCGCCGCCATGCGTGTTTACCTCCGCCAGCTCATGTAAATCCCGTTCCAGAGTAATCCCCCGCCACACAATAGTCTGTTCGGAGCATGGAGTCGGTTCAGGGTGTGGCAGATTCCAGAATTCCCATGAGTGCAGAGCTGCCAGTTCGACCGCCAATTATCAGATTAGCACTCTCTCCCGTCCTACCCACCCACAACCCACCTGTTTATCTCTCTCTCTCCCTCTCGAGCCGGGGGTGGGACCTAGGGGGACACACCGACCACCACCACCACCACCACTACCAACACCACAACGTGGCAACAAGGGAAAAAATCTCTGCCACATGTCATAGAATTTATACAAATCCCTGTTATAATCCTAAACATCGACACTCATTGTACTATGTAGCTAATTCCTTTACTATATACAGAATATATAAAATATCGCTTTCAAATAGCACATGGATGGGAAATAAGAGAGAGACGCATGTACGAAGGCTGATTTGGCAGCATGGGTAGAGGTAAACGACGATACCAGCTCCACCCTGAACCGACTTCATGCTCTGAACAGACTATAGGGGACCCGGGGCAATACCTAAATGAGTGTTACCTCATGTAATAATCTGATCAGTCTTGCCTGTATTATTTACCTCTGACAAAATGAGCACTGCAGAGTCGAGATGAAGCAGACGGCCGCCAGTTTTCCCTCCTCACAACTGTTATCCACTTACCCCGCTCTTCTGGATTCGCTGGAAATCTATAAAATGATACCGCATCTCTCCCGTGTCGGTTAGAACATCCAACCGCACAGCATACGTATCCCATGACGAACACACAGAGCACTTGTGCAGCCGCCACCATGGTTTGCTTTGATAAGTGACCACCGCCACTGACCACCAAGATGGCCGTGCATGCCCCGCACCCCCACTGATGACGTCAGCTGCAAAACCTCTATAGGCTACATTTTCCCTCTTGTGTTTTGTTCCCCTCTTTATATTTAATTTTTCCCTTGTGTCATGTTTTTTTAAAATCTGTTTCCTCTTTTCTGTGTCATCTTTTTACCTCTTGCAGGCTTATAATTCTTATTATGTTCTTTTCTCTATACATTTTCCCTCTTGTGTTTTGTTTCCGTCTTTATATTTCATCTTTCCCGTGATGTCCTGCAATGTTCGGCTATTAGTGCCTACCGCCCACAGGGCCACTGGGACCTGCCTGAGCTGGTGGGCTGGTTCATTAACAATAATGTTCTCTCAGCTGTGCTTAGTGAGTATCCTGCATTTGCCCCTTGATTGTAGTTCATATGTCCAGTCCCTTATGTCTGCTCCCTTGACTAAATCAAGGCCTTTATTTTTTTTAGCACTAGCTTGTCCCCTACCATTGTATCTTTTTAGTTTCCTAGCATGTGTTGTATAATCACACTCTGTACTGCCTGGGGGTTGGGATGGCATGCTCCTCCCTTCTCCTTTGTTGTTTTACTTGCAACAATAAAGTATATATATATATATATATATATATATATATATATATATATATATATATATATATATATATATATATATATATATATATATATATATATATATATATATATATATATATATATATATATATATATATCTATATATATATATATATATATATATATATATATATATATTAATCATTCTTTTCCTCTTTTCTGTGTCATCTTAATTTTTACCTGCAGGCTTCTTCTTATGTTCTTTTCTCTATAGGCTACATTTTCCCTCTTGTGTTTATATTTCATCTTTCCTGTGTGTCATGTTTCTTTTATCTGTTTTCTCTTTTCTGTGTCATTTTCCCGATCTTGTAGGCTTCCTATGTTCTTATGTTCTCTTCCTTATGTCATGTTTCCCTCTCTATACATTTTCCCTCTTGTGTTTTGTTTTCCTTTTTATATTTCGATCATCTTTCCTGTATGTCATGGATTTTTTTTTTTGTTTTCTCTTTTCTGTGTCATCTTTTTACCTATCTTGCAGACTTCCCAGCAAACACAATTACGTATATATTACGTTGTATAAAGGTAGCGAAGATACGTAAGAAGTAATTACGAAAATGTGTGAACTCCCAGGTATGTCATTAAAACGTATTTCGTAACGTAACTACTACTTTTTTACCACGTCTCCATCACCTTTTAACAACCCATTTATACTACGTGTATGTTTGCTACGTTATTGCTACCTTTAGCGTGCATATTGCCACGATCTTCCTGCTACGTACCATTAGCTTTCTACAACGGTTCTTGCAACAACTGCTTCCAGTACCTGTAACCTGTGTGTCATAACTCTTTATTTTCCTTTACTGCTTCAGTCACATAACCATATTCTTTACCCCTTTTTTTATACATATAATCAACAGTGAAAAGCAATGGTAGTTCACTTGCAGATTAGCTGAGCCTTAAAATCTACTAGTTGGTCTTAACCAGCAAATGACCAGCAGAGATAGAACAAGATGTGGTGAACAAATATTTTATTCATGCTTTTCTCCTTTCTCTTTTGAAAATCAGTATATGCAAATATACAATATAACACACTTACTTAGATCATGTCAGAGTCCTAATTATTGACAAGGTGGATTTTTTTCTTTGCAGAGAACAGACAGAATACTACAGTTCACTAATTAAGGCACTTGACTGTTCTGTCCACACATTAAGAAAGTTATTTTGATGGAATAAACAATTTAAACTGCAATTAATCTTACCTACATTTTTTTTCTCATCACTAAGCTTCTATGGAGTTCAGGTATCAAATAGGGATTCTACTTTCACCAAAATAATTTTCTTAATGTATGGACAGAATAAGTGCCTTAACTAGTGAACTATATTATTCTATCTGCTCTCTGAAAAAAAAATCAACCTTATCATTAATTAATACTCTGACATGATCTAAGTAAGTGTTATATTGTAAATGCATATATTGATTTTCAAAAGAGAAAGGAGAAAAGCATGAATAAAAAAAAAGTTCACCACATCCTGGGCTATCTTTGTTCATTTGCTGGTTAAGACCAACTTAGATTTTAAGGCTCAGCTAATCTGCAAGTAAAGTACCATTGATTTTCACTGTTGATTATATGCATAAAAAAGGGGTAAAGAATATGGTTATGTGACTGGAGCAGTAAAGGAAAATAAGAGTTATGACACACAGGTTACAGGTACTGGAAGGAGCTGTTGTACGAACCATTGTTGAGAATGGTATACATAGCAGGAAGATCGTGGCAATATGCACGCTAAAGACTGGCATCCCGCCCGCTGCCACAAACAAGCTGGCAATTTTTCAGTCATCCCCAAGTGGCCTAAGATTACCCACATGCTGTCTTGAGGGCCACCTGTCAATCTGTTATGAGCTCCATGGGGCAGCATGAGCCAGGGAAGATGCCGCCACTATAAACACTTGCCTGCACCATAACAGGCAGGAGTTGACCACCGGGTTTGACGCGATTTTGACCCCCAAGTCCTTAACGCATTGAACGCTATTGAGTTTAACGCCGCGCATTTCGTAATCGAACTTGAACCAGGGCCGGATTATCCTATACGCCAAGTACGCCATGGCGTAGGGCCCCCAGCACTGAGGGGCCCACAAAACCTGATAGACCCGACCCATAATTGGTCCCCCACATAATGGAAATCTCGGAAATGCCTGTAGCCTCAGGGAGATCATTATGCTTCGTTGGACTGTTGATAAAATATATATATATATATATATATATATATATATATATATATATATATATATATATATATATATATATATATATATATATATATATATATATATATATATATATATATATATATATATATATATATATATATATATATATATATATATATATATATATATATATATATATATATATATATATATATATATATATATATATATATATAGAGAGAGAGAGAGAGAGAAAATATAATAGCGAAAACTTGTTTGTGTTGGCAACACAAGTCAACAGTGCTTGCAATTTCTTTGAACTTGTGCAGGAATTATATGCATATTCAGTTGGATCAACAAAGCGCTGGAATTTACTAACAAAGGGATTGTCACCTAATGAAAATGGTGGAATTCTAACCCTGAAAACATTATCTTCCACACGTTGGCATTTCTATTCTGAATCAGTAAAAGCACTGCACTTAAACTACTCTAGCATCTATGTTAAATGAAATTGCAGACAATGAGGAAGTAAAAGGAAATGCTCGACTTGCTGCATCAGTTTTTGCAGAGAAAATGTGCCTTCTTGAAAATGCATTTATGTGTGTTTTGTGGAACAAGATCCTCCAGCGCTTTCAGAGAGCTAGTACTCTTCTCCAAAGCACAAATATTGATATCAACATGGCTGTATCATTGTTTCTATCACTTGAAAGTTTTGTTGCTGAGCTTCGTGGTCAATTTGATGAACTGGAGAATGATGCAAAAAATCTCATGGAAAATGTTCAGCAAGTATATGTATCGGAAAAGGTACGGAAGAGAAGACGGCGGCGTCAAGCTGATGATTCTGCTGAACCTGATGCAGATCTTCAAGACGCACAAAAATTACCTCTACAGAGTTTTGTTGTCATCATTGACAAGTTACATGCAAGTTTAGCTTAACGTCGCCAGGCTTATCACAAGATATGTGACGACTTTGCCTTTATCAAGTCATTGAGGTAAAATGATAACCTACTGCACAGCTGAGAGTTGATGTATCCAGCTTGGTGAAAAAAATACATCAATGACTTGGAACCCCACTGCGAGGATGAATTTGTAACCTTCTCGGAATTTGTAACCCATTTGAAGTTGGATCGTGATCATCATGTCCTGTTAAAATACTTAAGGTAGAATTTAGTTGTAGAGTCAACATTTGCCAATGTTTCAACTGCTCAGCGATTGTTCTTAACATTACCAGTCACAGTCTGCGAATGTGAACGTTCATTTTTCCAAACTATCTTTGATCAAAAACAGATTTCGTTCAACAATGACTCAAAAACGACTGAATGCTTTGTCTGTTATGTCAATTGAAAATGATGTCACCTCCTCAATGACATTTGAAACCATAATTGAACGGTTTTCACAAGAGAAATCAAGAAAACGGGCATTGGTGTAGCTGCTATATATAGTTACCTATGTACATAAGTATGGTATGTATGCTGCTAATACAGAATATCAAGAAAATAAAGATGATGACAATCCGTATTAAATATATTGTATCATTAATTCATTTTTATGTTTCAATAAAATATGAAATTATCCAGATCTTGCCTAATTTATTCAGGGGGGGTCCCAAAATTGTGGGTGGCGTAGGGCCCATGGCATCCGGGCCTACGAACTTCTTATTCCTTGTTCCAATTTGAAGGACCTGGCACTTGTCTACGTTAAAGGGCATCTCCCATCTATCAGACCAAGCTGAAATTTTGTGCAAATCCTCTTGGAGGCTTTGTCTGTCTTCGTCAGTGTGAACCGAGTTACCAATCTTTGTGTCGTCTGCAAATTTACTAATGCGATTATTGAGTCCAACATTCACATCGTTGATGTAAATAATGAAGAGCACTGAGCCAAGAACCGAGCCCTGTGGGACGCCACTAGTGACCGGCGCCCACTCTGAGTTAAATCCGTCAATCACCACTCTTTGTTGTCTGTTGCTCAACCAATTCGCGATCCATTGGTGTACTTGACCGTCAATACCTATTTGCTTTAATTTGTAAAGTAATTTATGATGTGGGACTTTATCAAACGCTCTCTGGAAATCAAGATAGACTACCAGTGATTTGGTTACGTCATAAACCGTGAAAAAGTCGTTATAAAAGGTAAATAGGTTTGATAGGCAAGGTCTTTTGTTACGGAAGTCTGGTTGTGAGTTCCCAATTAATGAGTGGCTTTCAAGGTAACTCACAATTTTGTCTCTAATTACGCTCTCAAGTAGCTTACCTACAACCGAAGTTAGACTTATGGGCTTGTAATTGCCTGGTATTTTTTTGTCTCCTTTCTTAAAAATCGGTGTCACGTTAGCCTTTTTCCAATCCGAAGGGACGATGCCTTGTCGCAAGGACATATTGAATACGGTTGTGAGGGAGGAGAGTATTTCGCTCTTTGTTTCTTTGAGCAGAGTAGGATATACTTTGTCAGGTCCAGGACTTTTATTTGTTTTAAGTGATTGGAGGGCTTTAAGGACTTCATCGGTTGTTATTTCAAAGTTAGGCAATGCATGCTCGGGATTTACATTAGTACTGGTGTTGGTGGTAGTGGTGGGAGGACTGTTAGTATTAAACACCGAGGAAAAGTAATTGTTTAATAGGTTTGCAACGTGTTGGCTGTCAGTCACTAGTGCACCGTCGCTGTTTGTTAAGGGTCCAATTCCACTTCTGATCGCCTTTCTGTTGTTTATGTAACTGAAGAAGGATTTCGGATTATTTTTACAGTTGGCCGCAATAGTTTCTTCATATCTACGCTTTGCCTGACATACTAATCTTTTTACTCGTCGCCTGGCATCATGGTAAAGTCTAATGTTTTCGGGCGTGCTTTGCTCTTTCTTTAGCCTGTAAAACAATTTTCTCTCCTTGACTGAGTGTTTAATTTCGCTGTTAAACGAAGGTGGGCTTTTATTAGTGTAACTTCGCTTCTCACACAAAGGGACGAATGTGTTCTGCTGAGTGAGTAAATGATTTTTAAAGCTTAGCCAGGCGTCCTCTACATTACTGTCATCTGATAGTTGCATTTCTATTAGTTTTCGTCGGATTTCTACGAAGTTAGCTCTTTTGAAATTGGGCACCTTTACTTCATTTTCAGTCACTGATGTTTGAGCTCTAATGTCGACGCGGACTAATTTATGGTCGCAAGAACCGAGGTGTTCTCCTACCGTGACATTACTGACTAGGTTAGCTTGGGTCGTTATAACAAGGTCTAGTATGTTATTAAGTGACTGCCTTAAAACGCAGTACATTTCAAGATCGGCATCGAATGATTGCCCCGGAGGCCTGTAGGTGACAGATATATTTATATTGACCTTTGCAATGTTTACTCGCACGCACAAATGCTCAACGTTACTGTCTCCTGGTGTTCTGTCAGTGGGTTGCAAATAGCTTTTGACAAAAAGGGCGACACCAAGTTTGTAAATCGTCCGAACCCGTGGTGATGGTTCAGCCAGGGGGGTGGGATGGTACGGACACTCATAATACTCGCCATAATATTAATATAACTTAAGTTTGACTGGCTAATAAACAAGATTATTGGGGCTCCCGTGGTCGGGTCTCTGCCTTGCGCTCCGGTGGTGTGCTGTGCTGGAGCGTTATGGGTTCGAGACGTCGAAAGAGACACGGACACACCCAATGCAGGTACTCAGGAAATGCAGCAATGCAAGCAAAAATATTTTCGAAGCCTATTTCTGCTTAAATTTGCATTACTTTCATGCAACGACGTGTTATTTTCCACCCGAGTTGTCAAGTACCGTCATATCATCATTATTTTCGTCTTGTGTAGAGAAATAAACATATCCACTACAATTTTTATACGAGCAATATCAGTTTCTGTACTGATGTGTATTTATAGTTTTCCAAGAAAGAACGCAGGGGATTTACGGTAATCAAGAGATATTTTCAGGGAAAATCTCGGGTGGTCGACCGACAGTAGAGACATCTGGTGGGCCGTGCCTTTTAATAAGTTCCCCATACCTTCGCCGTGCATCGCTGCGTCACCGAAATAATTTACATTTCGCTACTTGCCATATTTTTGAAGTGAGAGCTTACGATACACCCTGAAAACATTACATACGAGATGCAAAAAAACATAAACTCGGACTTGCATCGAAAAGAACAGCTCTGAGGGCGTGGTTGTCCCTTCGTGGGCCAACGCAACAAAGTTATGCACATTCACACAAAATCTCGCGGCACTCAGTCCCATACACTTTACAATAAGTGCTATGGCCGGACCATATCCCACTGTCCGAATCATCACCGCTCTCTCCTACACGTAAACACCGTGGTAAAATGCAAGTGGAATAAGGGCAAACTACTACAAGTTGGTACTCTCAACTTAGGCTCAGGTCAGCGTCCCCTCTGTCGTTAGGCAGAGGGGATGCAGAAATGAGCACATATTTCTCTCCTTCCTCTTCGCAGTAACGTTATCAGTGTTTTCTCCTTCCTTCCTTCGTATGTTACGAGCAGGCCGGACTGCGCTTACAGCCACACCAACACATCCCCTCACACATGCTCCTGGTGACTTGTCGGTGAAGGGGATGTGTGTGGTCACCTGCGCTGGGTGGGCAAAGCCATTGCCGTCTCGATATAAGAGAAGGCCTGACAGCTCAAATTATGAGTCATCCAAGTAAGGCCGAGGTGTCCCGCGCTCTCCAATAAAATGTTTGTTTTTTTGTTTTGTTTTGTTTTTTGTTTTAATGCATATCTTTGTGAAAAAAAAATTATGTGATAAATAAAGGTTTTCCAACATTAATATCTTATAAACATCATGAAATCAGACATAAAGAAATAAGAAATAAGTAAGATATAGTATAAGGAGCGGGAGAAATATTCACTTAAAAAGTCATATAAATACATTGACAGTCGTGCTGGGTACTCCTATTAGTTTGATTTGTCACTGTTTCTAAACATCTCTTTTTGACATTCATAACGCTGTCGTTACAATTACTATATTCAACAAGCCGATCCTCCATCCTGATACTAGGCAACTCAGTCACCTGGTATCTGGCAACTACGAGTGAGGGGGGGCTGCTACAACCCTGTAATAGTGGACACTATTAACAAAAGGGCATAGAAAAGCAGTCAGGGGAAGAAAAGAACAGAAAAACACCAAGGTTCAGGGTGAAGTGTATAAGTGTGCACTGTGAAGTAACTAAGTGCATGGTGTGAAGTACAGAAGTGATGAAAAGGAGGACATAAGAAGCGCTACAAAGCGTTACAGGTCAAAAGAAGAAGAAGAACAAGAAAGCATGCTTACATGGCACAGGAGATACCGTAATCAGGAAGTGAAAAGTGTACCTAATAGTGAAAACTAACAAAAGGGCATAGAAAAGCAAAGTCAGGGGAAGAAAAGAACAGAAAAACACCTAGGTTCAGGGTGAAGTGTATGAATGTGCACTGTGAAGTATAAAAGCGTTGAGGAGGACCTAATAACTAATAATTAACTAAGTAACATATGTAGTTGCCGGATACCAGGTGACTGAGTTGCCTAGTCTCGGGATGGAGGATCAGCTTACTGAATATAGTAATTGTAACGACAGCGTTATGAATGTCAGAGATATTTAGAAACGGTGACAAATCAAAATAATAGGACTCACTCTGTAACGACCGTCAATGTATTTATATGATTTTTTTATGTGAATATTTCTCCCTCTTCTTATACTATATCTTATTTGTTTCCTATTTTTTATGTCTAATTTGATGATGTTTATAAGATATTAATGTTGGAAAACCTTTATTTATCACAGAAAAAATATATCTTTCACAAAGATATGCATTAAAACAAAAACATAAAATAACATTTTATTGGAGAGCGCGGGACACTCTCGGCCTTACTTGGATGACTCATCGGCAAAGAATCCAGCAAGGTGTCAGGCCTTCTCTATAATCGAGACGGTAATAGCTAGCAGAGCACCACCTTCCTCTGCCAGTGTAGATACTATAGTCACGCAACATAAATGGGTTGAAACTGACCTCTCTGCTGGCCACTCTGTTTAATTTCTTTCATAAGAGCTGTACGTGTTTAGGGGGCTTTATTTGTCTTAAAGTTTATTTTTTCCCCTTAGCTGTCTCCTCGCTGTATGAAGGTTGGTGCTGGCCTGCTGGGTGAGGGAGGCCAGTCACCAGTGCTGTGAAGGTTGGGATGTGGCAATGTTCTTGCTGTCTCTCTGACCATTCTGTTTAATTTCTTTCATAATAGTAGTATTTAGGGGGCTTTATTTGTCTTTAGTTTATTTTTTTCCCTTAGCTGCCTCCTCGTTGTATTAAAATAACACCCCTGCCACGCCCACACATCTGCGCTACTGATTTGCAACGTACTCTATGGCCTAGATCACGGGCTGTGTGGCTAGTGCTGCATAGACGGACAGGCAGGTGCTTCAGCTTGCTTGAGATTAAGTTTGAGGACCATGACTTTCCACTTTTCATCGGGACACTTGTCAAGCCCAAACTCCTGCTCGAATGTGCCCACCAAAGCCTTGCAGCGATGCAGTGTCCCGCAGCACTGCAGCTTCACCATGTCGGAATTGGACATCTCACACCACGGGCCTTTGTCAGGAGGCGTCCTCCTGGCCCACCGCGTTTTTCTCCACGACCTGCACAGGGACACACAAAACAGGAACATAAGGGCCCATATTCTTAAACATTTCGGGGCCTACACATACACCCCAGCAGGCACATGACGTCAGACTGACGTCGATAATGGGTAAGGACGCTATCTCTGTCAGCAGTTACCTGATTCACCAGACAGAATAATATTTCACAGACAAGTTGGACAACTGGATCTCTATTTTCTATGTACATTATGTTATCACTAAACGAAAAGATAGAATAATTACAACACTTTTACACATTACTTCATGGTATAAAGACTTTAATAATGGAAATAATTGTCATTGTCATTCTATTACTAAATACATCTGTGCTGTTTATCTTTCACCTAATTCTACTATGTAAAATTCTTTGACTACCTGAACTCTAAAGTGGAGCACATCTTGACCCACACTCCCTTCGCTGAAATCTCCATCCTAGGAGATTTCAATGTTCACCACCAGCTTTGGCTTTCATCCTCTTTCACTGACCAGCCTGGTGAACAAGCCTACAACTTTGCTCTCCTCAATGACCTAGAGCAGTTGGTTCAGCACCATACACGTATTCCTGACCGTCTTGGAGACCAGCCCAACATACTAGACCTCTTCCTTACCTCTAACCCTTCTACTTACTCTGTCAAACTGTTCTCTCCGTTGGGCTCCTCCGATCACAACCTTATTTCTGTATTTTGTCCTATCGCTCCTGTACACCCTCTGAACCCACCGAAGAGGCGATGCTTCTAGCATTTTGCTTCAGCTCGGTGGGACGACCTGAGGATGTACTTTTCCGATTTCCCGTGGAATGATTACTGCTTCCAGGACAGAGACCCCTCTGTGTGTGCCCAGCGCATCACAGAGGTGATTGTCTCAGGAATGGAGGCATACATTCCACGTTCTTTCTCTACTCCTCATGCTAAAAAGCCTTGGTTTAATCACGCTTGTTCTCGTGCTGTCAAAGATAGAGAGGCAGTTCACAAAAGATACCAGAGCAGAGGAACAGCCAGTCAACCGGCCAGCCAGACACTCAGACAATCAACCAATCAGCGAGTCAACCAGCCAGCCAGCCAACCAATCAGGCAGTCAGTCAACCACCCAGTCAGTCATCTAGTCAACCAGTCAGCCATCCAGTCGGTCAGTTAGACAGACAGTCAGTTTACCAATCAGCCAGCCAATCAACCCACCAGGCAACCAGTCAACCCACCAGTCAACCAGACAGCCAGCCAGCTAGACAGCCAGTCTACCAGTCTCCTCCTCCAAAAGCACCGATTTTTTTCGATGTATCTTAGCTTCGCAGCATTCTCAAGCGATCTCGCGTAACACAAATGATGCTGAAGGTCCTGCCATTTGCCCGCGGACAGTGACTTGGGGATGGGGCACACGTGGTCCGTCTGCTCACTCTGCTGGGGAGGTGACCACCAAGATCTATAGTATCAGGTCTCCTCACTTTACCTCCACTGCGCAGCTTGTGACGTCAGCTGGCTGTGAGACAGTGAGGAAGACGGGAAACTATTCTATTTTCCCCGTTCTCTCTCATGGCGCTGCCGTTCTCTCTCTCTCTCTCTCTCTCTCTCTCTCTCTCTCTCTCTCTCTCTCTCTCTCTCTCAAGAATACCCCATATTTGCCCCCAGATGTTGATCTTGTCATTATTATTAGTAATATTGTGTGTGTGGTGTGTGTTTACTCACTTACAAACTCAAATGTACGCATAACAGCTATACTATTTTAAATATCTCCCTAATTCATATCTTTTTCCATATGTGATTCTTATAATGTGCCTTGTCAATGGCTATGAGTAGATACCCTCCACTCCATTCTTATTTACTAGCTTACGTGTGTGTGTGTGTGTGTGTGTGTGTGTGAGAGAGAGAGAGAGAGAGAGAGTGAGAAACTGAGAGCGACTGCCAGCTAGCTGTTACTGCACGGAGGTTGGAAGAGCGACTGACCCCATCGGCCCCGCTGAACCTACCCTCGAACAGCCAGGTGACGTCTGTGCGCTAGCAACTGCGAAAATACGTCGGAAGTGAGGAGACCTGGTACTGTAGATCTTGGTGACCACCAGCGGGTTTGCAGACGACACACAAGGTGCAGACGACGCTATTTCGTGACGTCACTGCAAAACCTCTATAGAGGTTTTGCAGCTGACGTCATTAGTGGGGGTGCGGGGGTAGCGCGGGCCTGCACGGCCATCTTGGTGGTCAGTGGTGGTGGTCACTTATCACAGCAAACCTTGGGGCGGTTGCACAAGTGCTTTGTGTGTTCGTCATGGGATACGTATGCTGTGCGGTTGGATGTTATAACCGACACGGGAGAGATGCGGTGTCATTTTATAAATTTCCAGCGAATCCAGAAGAGCGGGGGAAGTGGATAGCAGCTGTGAGGAGGGAAAACTGGCGGCCGTCTGCTTCATCTCGACTTTGCAGTGCTCATTTTGTCAGAGGTAAATATTACAGGCAAGACTGATCAGATTATTACATGAGGTACAGGGGCGGATACAGGGGGGGGGCCCAGGGGGCCCGGGCCCCCAAAAAAATCTCCGACCCCCCAGAAAATCTCGAGTGTATGCGGTTAGTCGGTACATAACTGACACGCTTATAATGTGCCGCAACTATAATACGGAATGTGTCGTCGGCTGTAGGCATATGCAGGCGCGGATACGGGGGTGGGGAGCTAGATGGCCCGGGCCCCCCCCCCAAAAAAAAATATTAGGATAACTAAAATATTTGAAATACCCATGAATTGAGAAAACATAAAACATATTTAAGAAACCCCTTAAAAGCTAGAGAGCTGGGGAGCGAATCCGTCCGCCGCTAGATAGCTCTGGACGCTGTCCTCCAAACTTTAAAAAATTCCTCCTCTAAGGTTCCTTGGGCTTTACTATGCGGAGGTGGACGGGATGCTCAGGCAAGATTTTTTTTTTTTTCGGTGTCTGATGTAATTTTTCACTCCTGCAGGGCCAGGGCACAACGGGCACGTGCTCAGGGCCCCGCGCTCTTATTGGCCCCGCACTCATCTGACAATCTATATACTCGTATAGGGCCGTAGTACGCCGTACCCAGGGGGGGGTCGGACGACCCCTCCCCCCAATCTACTAAAATGTCCACTTTCAGAGAGAGTCAAAACGAAAACTGGTATCTTTCTGTTGCATTTCTGGAGAACTCAGGATTTCCTTTATTTATTTTCAGTATTTAAGTTGCGGAATCGTATATTGAATATTATAGAGTAAGATTTAAAGGCCTAGGAAAAAAATCTTTGTGACCTCGTTCCTCACATGCAAGCAGAAAGTGAATTTTAGTGCAGGCCACTATCATCATTCGGCACTTCGAAGAGGAAATAAGGGAAGACTTCCTTGCCTTGTGCACGCCCATGACCTCACCGGTAAAGGGTTAGCCTGGCTCCTTTTGGGCACCGTTGAAGACCTCGGTTTGGACATGGCCAAGTGCAGGGGACTTGGTTTCGATGGAGCAAGTGCCATGATGGGAAAATTCAAAGGGTGTGCCGCAGTACTCATGAAGAAGTACACCCTGGCCAAGCCAAGCCACTGCTTTAACCACCGGCAGAATCTAGTACTGACGAAGGCGTGTGACGTCAAGGAAGTGAAGATCGCTCTTCAAACACTGACCGAGGTGTACAACTTCGTTCATTCTTCGAATATGAGCTCTTTCCGCTTCACAGAGGTTGTCAAGCTTACCTCGGCCAAGCGCGAAAAGCTTGTTCCCCTGTGCCCCACCAGGTGGATTGAGAGGCATGACGCAGTGCTGGTTTTCGTTGAATTTCTGCCTGTCATCGCTGTTTTTCTCGAGGAAGAACTTGACGCCACCGCTGGGCTCCTTCTCATCGCCATACGTGTTCCCCGCTTTCTCGTTGGACTGGTTGTAGTGGAGTGTATATTGGCGCATACTCTCGAGCCGAGCCGAACTCTTCAGAGAAAAGATGGCGACCTGGTGTCAGCCTATGCCACGATTCGTGGCATCGAGACCATTTTTGCCAAGTTCAGAGCAGATACGAGGAACCATTTCCACGACGTGTTCATGAAAGCGGAGGAGCTTTTGGTCGAGGTGGGGTCATCGCATGACACCATCCCTGTGCCACGACTCTGTGGACGACAGACCCGGCGATCAAATGTTCCGTGCGAGAATGCTGAGGAGTACTACCGCCGGGCGGTCTACATTCCTTTCGTGGACCACGTCTTGGCTGAGTTGAAGAGTCGGTTTGGCGACGACACAGTGCCTGTCGCACTTCAGCTGTGCTTCAAGCGGCGAAGCACTACGAGCTGGACATCGAATCCCTGACACTCGTGAAGGCGGAAGCGGAGCGCTGGGCATTATCTGTTCCGGTCTTCCAAACTATCAAAGAAGCCCAGGCACACACCAGAACCAGCATATTTCCCAATCTCGCCAGTCTTTTGAAAACTCTGTTGACGCTTCCAGTCTCCAACGCGGAAGCCGAGAGGTCTTTCTCAGCATTGAAAAGGCTGAAAATCTATCTGAGGAGTACCGTCGGCTAAGAGCGCCTGAACGGACTTGCCTTCCTCTGTGTCCACTATGATATCCCCATTACAGTCGAGAGATTGATAAGCAAATTCGGCGAAAAAAACCGCCGACTACTCTTCGCTTAGTGAGGCACTTGTTGAATACTTGGGAATTTGTAAATATATTTCTTTAGATCAGCCAGTCTTTGTAAATGTGTTACCTCAATCCCATGTAAAAGAAGCCCTAATAGAATTCCTTTTTATCTTCAGCTGTGTCTAATTTTACATATTAGCTCTTTTTTGTAAAGGTTAGGTTTGTAATTTACATTTACAAACTTACATATCGAAATAAACGTTTAGTTTTCTTCGAATGTTCGTATGGTGATGATGGTGATGGTCAGATGTACAATTTGAATTGTTTCTTGTTATTGCTTGCCAGCTTAAATATTGATTGCACTACATATATAGATACAAGAAAAATTCATTTGTCACATATACATTGATTGCTCGGGTGCTGCGGATTTTAAGCAAAGAACCGCCATCACTATCCATTGGTCTTCACTGTTTGAGACTGTCGCTAACTTATGAAATTTTACCAGCGGGCCCCCCCTCCCCCCAAAAAAATTGATTTTCTGGATCCGCCCCTGATGAGGTAACACTCATTTAGGTACTGCCCCGGGTCCCCTAGCTTATTGTGTGGCGGGGGTTTACTCTGGAACGGGATTTACATGAGCTGGCGGAGGTAAACACACATGGCGGAAATTCAGTGGAGGCAAAGTGCACAGAGGGACAGAGCTCAGTGCTGGGTGGAGTATATAAGTGTACGTAGGGAAGTGACCAAGAGTGCGTGGTGTAAGGTGACTTGCCGTCACCTGCCCTCATCTGTCGTCACTTGCACTCACCTATTTGCCTGCCTGTGCTGCCTACCTGGGCATCACTGGTCAGCAACAGGAGATCGGACAGGCAGGGGAACAGCCAGTCAACCGACCAGCCACAGTCAACCAACCAACCAATCAGCCAGTCAACCAGCCAGCCAGCCAACCAATCAGCTAGTCAGTCAACCACCCATTCAGTCATCCAGTCAACCAGTCAGCCATCCAGTCGGTCAGTTAGACAGACAGTCAGTTTACCAATCAGCCAGCCAATCGACCCACCAGGCAATCAGTCAACCCATCAGTCAACCAGCCAGCCAGCTAGACAGCCAGTCAGCCAGCCAACCAGTCTACTGGCTACCCAGTGGTCAGTCTACCCACCAGCAAGCTGTAAACAGCTTGCTTTTGCTGTTCACCAGATAGCTATATATATCATGGTAACCGATGTTGGGCAGGTCCTTTGAGGACAGCAGGGGAGCAGACTCGGGGTGTTTCCCTAACAAATAAGGGTCTATACCTCCAAAAGCACTGATTTTTTCGATGTATCTTAGCCTGCCAGCATTCTCAAGGGATCTCACGTAATCACTTAACGCAAATGATGCTGAAGGTCCTGCCATTTGCCCGCGGGTAGTGACTTGGGGATGGGGCACACGTGGTCCGTCTGCTCACTCTGCTGGGGAGGTGACCACCAGCGGGTTTGCAGACGACGCACAAGGTGCAGACGACGCTTTTTCGTGACGCCACTGCAAAACCTCTTATATAAACTATCAATCAGTATCAATCAATGTCCACTCTTGATAGTTCTCAGAAGACAGGAGCAAGCGAGAAATACAGGACGGGTTTGTTGTGACTTGTGGTACTGGCAGGAGGGTTCGCGACCTTCGATTTCGGTCGTCAGTTAGGCAGGCTATTTCGGTTTCGGCCACATAATTTCTTTTTTTCCACAAAGGCAGCTAAAGATAACGTGCTCTAAGCTTTTTAATTCGAAGCATAAACCTCTACAAAGGCGAGGTAAAACGCGTGTACGGCATATTTGGTATAGTACATTCGTAAAAAATGAGATAGCTGCAACACACATGCGACCATTGTTTCCGCTCTAAAAGGATGTTAATATAGACTCGAGTATATATCGGAAATTATCACAGACAAATAACCATGAACTTATATTAGCAAGAATATTGGCATTGAAAATCAATATGTATGGTAAACAAGACTTTTTTGCGGATGTCACTCGGCAGAGCGCGACGCTTTGTCCAACTTGTAAATTAAGGCAGCCGGTGACCACAAAAAACGATGAGTTAGTGGACTTGCCCATTGGTAGAAATTTGGTCATGACGTCGCTCACCGTAAAGTCAACGTCGAATCAACGTCAGAATGACAACGTTGATTATGTGTCAGATATCGACGTTGATATCAGATTGAAATATGGTTGGAAATTCACCAAGACGAAGACGTGCTCATACTTTTTACGCTGGATGTTGAATTGTGGTTGAAACTGGACGTTGAACCAACGTCTTTCTTCAACATAAACTCAACGTTGACTATAAGCGTCTTCTATTTACGCCACCAAAGCAACCATGGTTTGCCAACTATGGTTGGTTAAAGCAACCAGAGTTGGGGCAACCAGCGTGTCATAAATAGAACGCGCCGCCAGCTGTTCCAGGCAACTTTGTAAACAATCGGCAGCTCTCCACAAACTTTGACAATGGCGGCATGTAAAGACTTCGAGGAGTTCTTTCCAGCGCTGTGCGTAGCACTCTCTGAAGAAGTGTGCCACAATGAATCAACAGCTGACATGGTGCCTGAACTTGTTGGCAGTGCAGTTGTGGGCCTGACAGATATGTCGAGGTGAGTGAAACTACAATAATTACAGCAGCAACGGACAGATGCGTCCCCGGACCACGATGCATCCTTTCCATAGTCGTGCTATATTTGAAAGGTAGTCCCACCACCTACGAATGACTTAAATACTGTCTCCTGAAAGTGTAAAGACACTGCTGTACGAACGTATGGATCTCCCCAAATATACGCAACATGGTCACTTGGATATCTGACTTTTTTTTTTTTCTCTATCATTTCTTTCCTCGTATCTTCACAGGTACTCAACCCAGCTCCCAAGAAACATTGAGAATATGTTAATTTGCATGTAATTTCTGGCCACTCTTTCAAGGAGTGATCATGATTTTAACACATTCATAATATTATGAACACTAAACTGTTAGTGAGAGTTCATGTAATAATTATTTACAGTTATGCACCAATCATAACATTTAACAAATATTCGTGACAGCTGCTTTTAAGTTTTGTCACATCATTAGTTTCCCATTCTCAATCCTCTAAAACTATTGATTTTCGATAAGAAAAATCGAAAACAATATGAAACTTGAGCTCTACCTAGTGAGACTATCAAACTTTTGCAGTGAGTGCCATGTAGTATACATGTTAATAAATATATATCATACCTTTGTCCTTAAGTGACCACAGAGGGAAGCCTGAAAGTTTAATAAACTACAAAATTGGTGGTGCTGCAGGCCAAACACCTGCAGCCGGTGCTGCTGCACGGCAAACACCTGCCGCGGGTGGTGCTGCAGGCCAAACACCTGCAGCCGGTGCTGCTACAGGGCAAACACCTGCCGCGGGTGGTGCTGCAGGCCAAACACCTGCCGCGGGTGGTGCTGCAGGTCAAACACCTGCAGCCGGTGCTGCAGGCCAGAATACCTGTCGTGGGTGCTGCTGCAGGCCAGAACAAATCCAAGCAAGCATGGGAAGAGTAGAGTTCCGCAAGTGTTTTGCGTCATCACTGATATTGAAGAAGAACAACTGATTTCTCGGCAAACTCCACCAGTTGAAATATCTCTCCACTCGAAAGAACACTTACGCACTCCATTCAGGTGGTGGCTTATGATATCTGACCAGAAAAGTACACTTATTTGTGAAATAACTCACCTTAAGGGACGCCTTGGTGTATCAGCTGATCTGCAACCACGATGGGGTTGCCAGACACCACCTCGACCAACCACTGTCCCGAGCGTGGTTGCTGTGGTTGCCCCTCCGAGCAACTACAGTTGCCCCAACCCGTGTTGCTTGGCGTAAATAGAACACGGAAAATCAGCTCCGAGCAACTCGAGTTGAGCAACCAGGCGTAAATAGAAGACGCCTTATATGGTGAAATAATGTTACATCAATGAATATACATTCTACATCATTTATACGCCGGAAATAGGACGTTGTGCTGACGTCACATATCACTGTAATTTCCATATGGACCGTATTGGCAAGTGAACCCAAACCCAACACACGCAGTGATACCAACATGAGTAGCCTGTTCTCAATGGCTTCATCCTTGGTGTCAGTTTGTATCGTGCTGAATGTGTAATGATAGTTTTTTTAGTGTGTGTACACACACTAAAAAAACTACATTGAAGAATGTTGGGAGGGATGAATGTTTAGAAGGTTTGTTAAGACTAGTAGTAGCCCCATTGGTGCGCTAACCCACTGGAGAGAATGAGAGGAAGCACTGATGAAAGGGAAGAATGAGTGCATGAATAATTAGTTGTGAGAAATAACTTGAGTACATGTGATATAGTAACCACTTTATTTCGCAGAATGTTAACTGCAACCAACAGCTAACATGGGTCATTCCGCAGTGGATTCACTTATTAATTCAGGACGTGGCAAGCGCTCATACCCACACCTTAGGAGACCTTACCAGAATGAGAGGTTGGAATGAATGAGGGAATGAATGTTGAGCAGCGTGAAAGGAATGGGTGACTGAGGTGCCGAATCTTGCCATAGAGTGTCAGGGGACTTAAATTAAAAATAATAATTAAGGTTAAGCCCCCACACTGGCGGCGGACCAAGAGGTTGGTTGGGGTGGAACTACCTATCACTAATATTGGTGTTATGTCTCAAAGGGACATTGTGGAGTTGTGATCCAATTGAGGTCACTGTTTAGGGTTAATGAGCTCCGTCCAGAGTCATGTTAAGTGCCAGGGGTTACTACAGTCAGGGAACGCCCTATGTGGGAGGGGCGGAGTGAAATTGAATCGTAAAGGAAGGATTTAATTAAGGGGTGAAAAATTATTTGCGGGGGGAATATGTCGAGTAATGCGGGGAAAACCAGAACAATTGATCATCTTAAATAATTAAGGTACTAACTGTGAATCATGTGATGGTGCGGCGCTGGGCAGACATTCAGACAGACAGACGAACCAGTGATGGGTCAGCATCACGTGATTCTGACTCATCGTGAAGGTGCCGAATGATTGTAAGTTAGGTTGTTTTTTTTATCACGGGGAACGATGGGGAAGAATTTTTCACCTAAGTCACGTGGGAGAGAGAGACAGCTGTCTCTGAACTCCTTCTGAGTTAGCGGAACAGGCCAAGTATCTATAACTACAACCACCGGTAGTATCCTAGTTTAGCCGGCGGCCACGCCAAAGGTGGGAGGAGGAAGCGAGAAGGGAAGACAGTGAGAGCCACCTCTCAGACGAGTTCTGCAGGCTGGCCTTTTCCTATGCAGGTACGTGTGAAATTAACTCCTATGGACAGTGATTATTTAGTGTGTTACAATGTTATTATTATACCTATAATGGTTAAACTCAGACGAGCTCTGGCCGCTTCCTACGCAGGTCCCCTACTGGCTGAGCGGCTACCCCCTTGTGTAGTGATTAAAGTATGTGAAATTTCCCTTTGTTGTGCCGATCTATGATCACCCTCTGTTATCTTAGACCCGCACGAATGTCTCATCCCATGATCAACTCAGTAATAGAAACTCTACAATAGTTTAGTCAGACTCCACTTGGATTATGCGGTACAGTTTTGGTCTCCTCACCATGCAAAGGACATTGCTAAATTAGGTGTTCAGCGTCAGGCAACAAAAATGATCCCTTCCTTGCGCAACAAACCCTACGAAGAAAGGCTTTCCACCCATAACATGTTCTCTCGAGAAACGTTGCCTCCGAGGAAAACTGATCGAATGTTTTAAAATGCTTAATGGTTTCACGAATGTAGACAGATCAACATTGTTTATGATCGATGACACTTTGCGTACGAGGAACAATGGCGTAAAACTCAAATGTAGACAAGTAAACTTAGACTGCACCAAATTTTTCTTCACCAACGTTGTAGTGCGAGAATGGAATAAGCTCCCACCGTCAGTGGTCCAATGTAACACGATTGACTCCTTTAAAAATAAGCTCGACCGTCACTTCCTTGAACTTAATATTAACTAGAGTAGAAAAGCAACGTTTTGGAGCCATCTGATTAGCGTAGATTCACTTAGGTTTAAGGACAGACCACCTAGTCTGGACCATGGGGTCTGTGTGGTCTGATTTCCTATGTAATTCTATGTAATTCTCTCTCCCTCTCTCTCTCTGAAGGATTCAGGTCAAGCAGTTTCATCCTGCTTCAATCTTGTATTAAAAACTATTAAGGATTCGCTCAAGTTTCAAGTTCCATTTCGGCTTTGTTAATCAAGGACACACACACACACACACTGTACATTCCAGGGCGGAGGCATTGGGTTCTCATGAAGGACATATTCTCCTTTATTGGGCAGGCTCCTTACACACACCCTAGGCACACAAATGCACTCAGATCCTTGGGGACTTCTCACCAGCAGAGCAACACTTGTGGAAGATTTTCTACATGTGTTATTGGTATTTACCAAAAATTATGTGGCTAGTTTAACTTTTCAATTCCATTTTGGGGACAGATTAGCTACAAGTGTTGAATTTTTAGTTTCTGAGGTGTGTGTTGGGACCAGCAGGACAGTGACTACACTTTCTCAGCTTTCTAATTCAATCTTTTGTGGGACTTTGGACCTGCTGGAGAAGGCCTTAAGTTTGATGGTTTTGTTCATTTTCTTATACAATTTCTTACAGATGAGTTTGTGATATGTCAACTTAATGAAAATCCAACAATTCTCTGTCACAAAAATGGAATTAAAAACCCAAACTAGACGCATCCGTTAATACTTATACGACACTTAAAAAATCTAAAATCTGGCGTATGTAATGAATGTTCATGTGTGATTGACAGCATGGCAACACTTACACCTAATATCGCCTATGGCACAAACTGTTCCTTGGGCGTTACTCTGGCTAAGGACGGCTACCCTTCGTCAAGTTCTCTTGGGGGGTGAGCTAGACATGCACCGTGCAGCCCCAAGGCCCAGGCCAGGTTTTACAGTAGTGTTTGGCACAAGACAATTTTCCTCAAGTGTAGTCTATTCAGTTCACCCTCCCTTTCAGGATGGTCAATAAATAGGCACCCCTGACTGCCTGACACATCACAGCCTCACCGACACACTCCCCTCACACATGCTCCTGGTGAAGGGGATGTGTGTGGTCACCAGGCGCTGGGTGGGCAGGGCACCACCAGCCACCCACACCAAGCCACACCACCAGCCTCTGCCAGTGTGCTATAGTCACACAACATGAACTGGCTGGATCAAGGTGACTCTCCATCTGAAACTGACCGCTCTGTTGGCCACTGTTTAATTTCTCTTGTAAAAGCAGTGTTTAGGGGGTTATATTTGTCTTCAGCTTATTTTTTTTCCTTAGCTGTCTCCTCGCTGTATGAAAATAATAACACTCCTGTCACACACACAAAGCTGCACTACCGACTTGTAATGCACTCTGTGGCCCAGGTCACAGGTTGTCTGGCTAGGGCTGGATGGATGGACAGGCAGGTGCTTAAGCTTGCTTGAGATTAAGTTTGAGGACCATGACTTTCCACCTTCCATCGGGACACCTGACGAGCCCAAACTCCTGTTCGAACACGCCCACCAAAGCCTGGCAGCGATGCAGTGTCCCGCTGCACTGCAGCTTCACCATGCCAAACTTGGACATCTCACAACACGGGCCTTTGTCAGTGTTTGGAGCGAAGCAGACGCCACACTCCAGCAGGGTGTCCCTCAGGGTGGTGAAGGCGTCCTCCTGGCCCACCGCGTGTTTCTCCACGACCTGCACAGGGACACACAAAACAGGAACATAAGCGCTCATATTCTTAAACATTTCGGGGCTTACACACACACGTTTGACAAGGCTGTCGTAGTTGTGTTAATATTTCCAGGGGTAGTTTTATGACCTTGGTAGTAGTTTGAACCTTCTATACCATGAACCTAGAAGAAAGCTCATTAAAATCTGACTCCTCTCCTTACTGGCCTTTGGAAATTGTTGATTTGAAAGGCTGAAGTGTCTAAAGGTCCGTCCACACGGTCGAACACTGTCCATCGAACACCCACTGTTACCAGTAACAATGAGAAGCAGAAAGGAGTGCTGATGACGTCAGCAGCGAGCACCAAGGGGTGTAACATACACTGCCCGTGTTCGTAGTTTCGGAACTTCGAACACTGTCTGGCAGGACAGAGGCATGGAAGCACGACACTAACAGGCACAGGATGAACACAGTTAATTGTTTACTGGATGAATTGAGGCTGTCAGTTGATTGGGTCTCACCTGCCCTGTCAACATGGCTAGCCATACGTCTGTCAGTCGTCTCCATACTAACATACTGACACTGACTTAGATACCCAGCGGACATCAGCTTCGAACATTGTCAGCCGGTCTATCCCTGGTGAATGGAGTGGAAACTATGGTATACAGCTTCATCTGGTACCACTGTTTGTTGCCATATCAACTTCCCTCGTTTCAACGCTTATGACATCATCCTGCTTCGCCTTATGATAACAGAGTTTGTCCGACAGACAGAGTTCGACCATGACCAACCAAGGAGTATGTGAGAGGCCATTTGGGCAGCCTACACAATTTCAGTAAACCTAACCTGGCCTATCCTCTCTATCTATGAATGTACCAAACCATATCTTAAAGAGACTATCAGACTGGCACTCACCACATGACTGAAAAGCCTGTTCCACTCATCCACCAGTCTTTTAGTATTGTTACTCACCACATGACTGAAAAGCTTGTTCCACTCATCCACCACTTTATCAATATTGGCATTCACCACATGACTAGTGGGACTGTACCAATCATCCATCACTGTTAGTGTTGGCACTCACCACATGACTCCCAGGCCTCTTCCACTCATCCACCACTCTATTAATACTGGCACTCACCACATGACTGCCAAGCCTGTTCTACTCATCCACCATTATGTTAGTATTGACACACACCACATAACTACCAAGCCTACTCCACTCATCCATCACTTCCTGTACATTAATTACTAAAGTTATGCAGCCTGTTCCACTCATCCACCAGTCTATTAGTGCACCAATCCTTGCCTACATCAACTGAATATGAATTTATCTAACTCAAACTCATTACTTCAAGTCCTGCCCTACATGGAAGCTCCTGAAAGTCAGTTATCTACCATTTGCTCTTGCCATCCAGATATGTAATACACACGTACATAAAAATATAAGGAAAGTACAAAAGGACAAGCACTCTGCCCATACATTTACAACACATGACGCTGATACTTAACCCCTTGACTGTGGATTTCCTACCAGAAGACCTCACCAAGCTACAGGAATGGAACAAAAAGTGTCAGCTACAATTCAATGAAGAAAAATGTAAAGTCCTGCATCTTGGGAGGGATATCCAGCATACCAATACCACATGGGAAACACTCACTATCCACCACAGAGGCAGAGAAAGACCTGGGACTATAATATGTTACCAGACCACCAGTGAAGGCCAAATCCGTGCCAATTGCAGTGGAGGGGTTAAATAAATACCTAACCAAAACTGTAATTAACAACCTAGCTAAACCCATACCTAACCTAGCCTTACCTGTATCTAGCATAACCTAACCTCACCTCATAGTATTGAAAGAAAGGTCTTGTTTGACAGAGATAACACAGAAGGAAGAAAGGATCAAGGAAGCTTAAGGGCTGTATTTTTAAACATATCAGCGCCTCGGTTCTCGTTTGAAGTTGCTGGGATTTCCATGGACTGTTTTGTGATGCTAGTGATAGTTTTACACGGCTTCTGCATCTTGAATGGAAAGAAACACCCGTGAAAACCTGATTAATCTTCTCTGTGGCCTTAGGAAATAGTTGTAATGGGAGACCGATAAGTTTAACCCGGTAGCAGCGACGGGCCAAATTTGTGGCTTTACTGTGGAGCAGCGACGGGCCAAATTTGTGGCTTTACTATGTAGCAGCGACGGGCCAAATTTGTGGCTTTACTGTGTAGCAGCGACGGGCCAAATTTGTGGCATTACTATGTAGCAGCGACGGGCCAAATTTGTGGCTTTACTGTGGAGCAGCGAAGGGCCAAATTTGTGGCTTTACTATGTAGCAGCGACGGGCCAAATTTGTGGCTTTACTGTGTAACAGCGACGGGCCAAATTTGTGGCATTACTATGTAGCAGCGACGGGCCAAATTTGTGGCTTTACTGTGTAGCAGCGACGGGCAAAATTTGTGGCTTTACTGTGTAGCAGCGACGGGCCAAATTTGTGGCTTTACTGTGTAACAGCGACGGGCCAAATTTGTGGCATTACTGTGTAGCAGCGACGGGCCAAATTTGTGGCTTTACTGTGTAGCAGCGACGGGCAAAATTTGTGGCTTTACTGTGTAGCAGCGACGGGCCAAATTTGTGGCTTTACTGTGTAGCAGCGACGGGCCAAATTTGTGGCTTTACTGTGTAGCAGCGACGGGCCAAATCTGCGGCTTTACCATGTAGCAGCGACAGACCAAATTTGTGCGCCATGATATAAACCCCCAAAAATAGATGATACATAATCTGATCACAAATGTGTTGATATATATTATGAAATGGTTTGTGTGAGGGGTGATTTTTTCTTATTTTTTCTCGCTTGGAGGGACCATTAACCCTTTCATTGCTAGGCGCTCGCAACGAGACTCCCCTCAGGCGCGCTCGGGGAGCCCAATGGGGGGTCTCTTTTAACCTCTGCATCTCAAAAACTATTCATCACAGCTAAAAACCAAAAACACCATTGGAAAGAGGAGGTCCAGATCTATAGGAGTCGGTTATGTATGCCTCTCTTGCGAACATACATGCACGTTCAGGGAGTGTTGAATGTTAACACTTACATCGGTGCGTGCGTGATGATCAGCCATAATGAGGGAACTGCGGACATTTTTTCTCCAGATTCTGGCAAGAGAGCATTGCCAACTGCAATATTTACAACTATTTGGTCAAAGAATCAGTCAGGTGATAGGTGAAGCTATGCAAAAATGCCGCTATATTGGGCAAGAACATCCACCAGTTACTCGTCCGTACATTTGCCGCGCTGGGCTGATATGATTTTCCACCAAATTTAGTGAAGAATCCACTCAACTGGCAATCCTGTGTTGTGAGAATTAGTATTGGAACAATCTCATACGCGGTAGATTTGAGTGCGGGTGGAGGTCGCAGCAGGCGTTTAGCACCACCAGCAAATACGCCTAACGCCCGCTGCAAGTGTTTAGCAATAAAAGGGTTAAGAAACATGATCCCCGCTGCTACCGGGTTAAGAAAATGGACCTGAATTGTATCTCATTCACCTCACCTTCTGGCCACTGTACAGGTAAACGTCCACGCTGCTATTCGCCACAAATGCATCCACAGTCAGTGAGTCTCCCGGAAGATGCACTGCTTCAGGCTGCAACCGGTTCACCATCGTGTAGAACCACTGACAGAAATCCCGGGCGAACACCTCACTTATCTCCCCACCTCCACCACACGTCTGTTGGACGTCCAGGCTCACAGTGGTGCCACTGGTGTTTAGGTGAAGATTCATGCTGGGTGAAGGAGGCCAGGGATGTGGAGACTGGGAGGTGGTGACGTTCCTGCTGTCTCTCATATGAACGTCAAGGCTCATGTTCTCTACTGCTGCATTGACACTAAGGTTCACGGCTGCATTTTTGTTGGTGGTTAGGGTAAGGCTGGTGCTGGAGGAGGGGGGGCAGAGCAGGGGGGATTCGATTGCGCCACGCTTTCTAACTGAAGAATCTTGAGCCTTGGATGTTGTTCTGAAGGGCGTAAGGTAGTCGTTCCTGTCGGGCTTGTTTGTCTTGATGGACTTCTCCTGCAAGGACAAAATAATTGAAATAAATGGAAGAAAATTAATTCCTCCTTGTTTATGAAAGCAGGGGTGAAACAAAATAAAGAAAAGAAAAAAGGTTGGTCCCTGTACACAAAAGTAGGAACGAAATGAATAAAGAAAAAAAATATCCGTCCTTATTCACAAAAACAGGGACGAAATAATAAATAAATGAAAGAAAAATGCTTAGTCCTTGTATATAAAAGCAGGGAGGAAATAAGCAAAATAAATGACAGAAAAATGATTCATCCCCGTTAAAAAAGCAGGAACGAAATGCATAAAATAAATAGGTAAAAGAAAAACCTTTGCCCTCCTTCACAAAACGGGGAATGGATGAATGGGAAAAACTGAAGATGAATAGTTGGTACAAATATTTACAGTGCACAAAAATGACTCCTCTAAATTTAAGTGTTCTGACCATTTGATAAGCATATACAGAGAGAGAGAGCCAGGCTTTTTTTTCCCTTGATCTGCCTTCATTACTGTAAAATATATATATATATATATATATATATATATATATATATATATATATATATATATATATATATATATATATATATATATATATATATATATATATATATATATATATATATATATATATATATATATATATATATATATATATATATATATATATATATATATATATATATATATATATATATATATATATATATATATATATATATATATATATATATATATATATATATATATATATATATATATATATATATATTGCTGGAGCATCTGATAGGGTCTGGCACGTGGGGCTTATTGAAAAGCTTCGGGCTAAGGGAGTCCAGGGAGACCTGATGCTGCTCAAGGATTACCTACAGGGAAGATCCCTTCTGGTGATGATCAATGGGCAGTCATCAAGGCTTTTACCAGTGCAAGCCTCAGTTCCACAGGGTTCCATGCTCGGCCCAATCCTGTGGAACATTTACGAGTACATCGACAACCTCCTACGGCAGCTATCGGCAGTGGTAGCCTACGCCGATGACTGCACACTCTCCCGCTCCTACTGCCACCTCGACAGCCAGCGCGCCGTCGGAGAGTTAAACAGGCAGCTCAGACTGATGGAGCAGTGGCGAGAAGAGTGTCAGGTCACCCTCGCTCAGGAGAAGATGCAGGTAATGGTCATTTAACGGTCCCCAGACGCCTCTCAAGCAGTCTCAGGCCAGCTGGGTTTTGGAGACAAGAGTCTGCCCCTCCAGAACCACATCAAGGTCTTGGGAGTGTCTGTGGACCAAAGCCTGCGCTTCAACGACCACGTTCAAGCTGTCGCCCGCCACGCCTCCCAGCGAGTCTCTAGCCCGCAAAGGATGGCAGGAACCCTTGACCCATGGGGCATCCTCACTCTGTACAAGGCACAGATACGTTCATATCTAAAGTACAGTGCCTTGTGCTGGATGTCGAGTGCCCACATGCAGAGGCTTGATGCAGTTCAACGACGTGCACTGCATCTGGTGGAGGCCAGTGAGTGCCCGGAGGATCAGCAGTCGCCTGTCCCCGTGACATCGCTGGAACATCACCGCAACATCTCAGCACTGGTAGTGTGCCACAAAACCCAGCACCTTGAGACATTCTCCACACACTGCCCAGAGGCGTACCAGGACTTCACTCTCCAGTGACCAGCTTGTGGAGGTGCCTCAATCACACTCAAGGCAGCACCAGCACACCTATTCAGCCAGGACCACACGCCTGTGGAATATGTTCACGGCAGCCACTCTTCAAGTGGAGAGCATGAACACGCAGCAGGTGAAGCTGGCTGCTCACAGGTGGCGTTCAAGACACCCGTGTGTGCTGGTACTACACACCTATAGTGCTACACACACAAAGTGAAAACTGACACTTAACCCTTTCCTTGAGCGCAGGATGGGACACGACTATTCCCTCAGGTGCAGTCAGGCAGCCCAATGGGGCGTCTCCTTTAACCTCTGTATCTCAAAAACTATTTATCACAGCTAAAAACCAAAACCACCATTGGAAAGAGGAGGTACAGATCTATAGGAGTTGGTTATATATGCCTCTCTTGTGAATGTACATGCACGTTCAGGGAGTGTTGAATGTTAACACTTACGTCAGTGTGTGCAGGATAATCAGACATATTGAGAGAACTGTGGACATCTCTCCTTCAGATTCTGGTAAAGGAATATTGCCAACTGCAATATTTACAACTATTTGGTCAAAGAATCAGTCAGGTGATAGGTGAAGCTATGCAAAAATGCTGCTATATTGGGCAGGAACATCCACCTGTTACTTGTCCGTAGATTTGCCGCGCTGGGCTGATATGATTTTCCATCAAATTTAGTGAAGAATCCACTCAATTGGCAATCCTGTGTTGTGAGAATTAGTGTTGGAACACTTTCATACGTGGGAGATTTGAGTGCGGATGGAGCTCACAGCGAGCGTTTAGCACCACCAGCAAATACGCCTAACATTCGCTGCAAGCGTTTAGCAATGAAAGGGTTAAGACAGGGTAAATATTTTTTTCTTTTTTGTGGAACAGTGTACAATTTGTTTTGTCCCACACACAGGCTCTTGGAATAGTTACACACAAAACGTGTAACTTTGAGCCTATTTTTGTAATCTAATTTTATTTATTATGTTTAAATAGAGAGAGAGAGAGAGAGAGAGAGAGAGAGAGAGAGAGAATGGCCATAGTAGGAGGGATTCCCTTGATGCCCTGTCATGGATCTCAATAATAATAATAATAATAATAATAATAATAATAATAATAATAATAATAATAATAATAACAATAATAATGATTCAGGTCATAAAGCAATAATGAGCAGAAACCAATCACAACCCAGCTAAGAGGAAGTGCGAATCAACAGGGACTTGCCTAATAATAATAATAATAATAATAATAATAATAATAATAATAATAATAATAATACAGACAGAGAATCCTTTATCTGAAATTCCTGGGACCGAATGTGCTGCGTATTTCAGATTTCCTTGGGTTTCGGAATATGCAGGGCCTTTTGACATTTTCAACAATATCTTTACAGCACAGAGCACACAACACGCGGTAATCTCACTGAGTAACGAGCGAAGGTGTTACTGTGACGACTGCTGACAACACACTAACGCATAGCAGCAGTCCAGAGTTGCCAGGTCATGGACTGTGTTCCCTCCCCCTCAAATCCCATCCCAAAAGCCGCCCAAAACCCACGGTGGTGGCGGGCAGATGTTTTTACGCCCAAGGTGTCAACACCCAATTGCGATTTACCTGCCCAATCGGGCAGGTAACTCGCAGACCTGGCAACCCTGAGTAGCACACAACAGCTGTACAGTCGTGGGACATAAGTGTTGACACAGTTTCCAAAATGTTTCGGACCCCACTAGCGAAAGACGGCAACTATCCAGCAGAGCTACATTCGAGTTATATGTGACGTATGTGTGTGTGTGTGTGTGTGTGTGTGTGTGTGCAAGGATCAAAGTGTGTATGGGTGTGAGAGAGAGATTATTTATGGATTTTTCTTATGAAACTGTGAGCATCAACTGCACGACGATTATGTTTCTTTAAAAAAATCTGTTATGAATGCTCTTGTTTCCACTAGTGCATTAACCTCCGCTCTGTAATAAGATTTTCTACATTCCATAAGCTAAATACTTGCTTGGCTTTGGTCATCAGTGTGCATTCTGGAGAGAGAGAGAGAGAGAGAGAGATTAATTTATCTTAAGAAAAAAAAAGTAACAAAAATAATAGCCTAGTTTTCTTAAATGCAGAATAATAACTTAGTATTTGTATATGCAAAGTAATAGCCTAGTTCTATATAAATGCAAACGAATCGCTTAGTATTCTTAAATGCAAAATAATAGCTTTGTAGTTCAATTCAATTCATAATAGCCTACTAGTTTCTTAAATGCACCGGCTGGCATGGTCGATGATGTCATTGCATAACATTGTCAAGCGAGAGTTAAACGGTGGTATTATTATATATTTTTAGACCGTATCAGAATATTTGTGCACGTTATCAATGTTTTCTTCGTGTTTTCTTAGCGAGGACGTTGCAAGAATTAATGCAACATTTATTCAAATGCATAATAGCGTTGTAAGCAACTTTTAGCTGTCCCTGACTAAATTTGAACGAAATGTAAAGAGACATTTTCGTCCACGAATTACAAACTTGTTATCAGTGTGCACAACTGACAAATTCATATCTAATAAATTATGGAGAGTGTATATGTAGTGACATATCTCAACATTAGCCTCTTTCCATGCGGTGTATATATTTTGAAGTCGGGGCCGGTGAACGAAACTCAGTGGACAGTGTGTCAACACTTGTGTCCCACGATTGTATGTGGTGGAACCTTCCCATCACTTTGTGGAATTTTCCATATGTGACGCGTCATGTCAGCATTAAAAAAACTTTCGGATTTTGGAGTTTCGGATAAAGGAGTCTCAATCCGTAATAATAAAAGTAATAATAATAACAATAATAACAATAATAATAATCGTCACTTTTACTCACCAGCTCCTCTCTCACTATGTCGATGAGCTCCGTCTTGCTGGCCCCGATGCGCATGGGCACCTTCTTCTTGTGCAGGTAGTCAATGAGCACCTGCGACGTCATCTTCTTGTAGGAGAAGAGCCGCGCCAGGCTGTTGGTGTAGCGCAGGATGAGCTCCGTGGCCTCTGTGGGCGAGACATGGCAACACTGACACACACGAAGGAATGGTACAGTAGAGCCTCCATTTAGAACGCTTCTTTTTGTAGATTTCCTTATAATGTGTCCTTGAGCTGACTCCTTCACACACACACACACACACACACACACACACACACACACACACACACACACAAAAAAAAAAAAAAAAAAAAAAAAAGGTTTCACCAGTTCCAGATCTATTAATCTCATTGAATTAACACCTCCATTTTGCTTGGATTTCTTTGGCACGTACTTATCTCGCATTGAATTTTGGGTCTACTGTACTGTATTGTTATCGTAAGTATTATTTTTTTCATTGGTATTGCTATTGTCAGTCAAAGTTTTATTGGCAAGGCAGACTAGACAAATCTTCATCACTGACAAAATTCAATAGCTTATCATTTTTATTACTATTATTATTATGTTGGACTGGTCCTCATTGTAGAGAAAAGAAGTTTATTGCCATTCTCCTTAGCATTACTATCAACATTACTATTATTATTATTATTATTATTAGTGTTATCAGCAAAGCAAGGTAAACTGACTCTCCAGGTATACAAAATAAAATGCATTACTTATCATTATCATCACCAACATCATCATCATCATTGGAGGGCACACAGATCTATGGTGTTCACACTTTTCCTCATGTGACACAGTTTGAACACAGGTTTACCCCCACCACCCCGTTACAAGCCTCTTCCCAGTCCTGCGTGTAGCGAGTGGCTTCCCAGTCTAGTGTTTATTCATATGCAGTTCAGGGGTGGCCCACAGGTAGCATCCTCAGACCAGTGGCAACCCTAGACTTTTGGGTTCTTAGGGAAGCTTTAGTTCACCCTTGGCAAGCTTTACTTCATCCTTGGCAAGCTTTAGTTCATCCTCGGCAAGCTTTAGTTCATCCTTGGCAAGCTTTAGTTCATCCTTGGCAAGCTTTAGTTCATCCTTGGCAAGCTTTAGTTCATCCTTGGCAAGCTTTAGTTCATCCTTGGCAAGCTTTAGTTCATCCTCGGCAAGCTTTTGTTCATCCTCGGCAAGCTTTAGTTCAGTGGCTGAGTCGTCAAAGTAACGGCCTCGTGTTCAGGAGGACGCGAGTTCAATCCCCGCCCGGTGCCACCAAGCTGGGATTTTTCAGCCGCCGCCGAGTGGCTTAAAACTACCCACATGCTGTCCAGAAGACCACCTATCAACCCGGACTCTAGATTCTAGGATCAAAGATGAGCTCTGGGAGGGCAGCATGAGCCAATGCAAGATGGCGCCACTATAAACACCCTGCGCCTAGAACAGGCTGGGACCATCAGGACCTACCGAAAGAAGCCTTGGACCGACCATCAGGTTCATCCACTGGAAGAAGCCTACCTGGCAATAGGCTGCAATGTAAAAAAAAAAAAAAAAAAACTCCTTGGCAAGCTTTAGTTCATCCTTGGCAAGCTTTTGTTCATCCTTGGCAAGCTTTAGTTCATCCTTGGCAAGCTTTTGTTCATCCTTTGCAAGCTTTAGTTCATCCTTGGCAAGCTTTAGTTTATCCTCAGCAAGCTTTTGTTCATCCTTGGCAAGCTTCTGTTCATCCTTGGCAAGCTTTAGTTCATCCTTGGCAAGCTTCTGTTCATCCTTGGCAAGCTTTAGTTCATCCTCACCAAGCTTTTGTTCATCCTTGGCAAGCTTTAGTTCATCCTTGGCAAGCTTTAGTTCATCCTCAGCAAGCTTTTGTTCATCCTTGGCAAGCTTTTGTTCATCCTCAGCAAGCTTTAGTTCATCTTCAGCAAGCTTTAGTTCATCCTTGGCAAGCTTTAGTTCATCCTTGGCAAGCTTTAGTTCATCTTTAGCAAGCTTTAGTTCATCCTTGGCAAGCTTTAGTTCATCCTTGGCAAGCTTTAGTTCATCCTTGGCAAGCTTTAGTTCATCCTTGGCAAGCTTTAGTTCATCCTTGGCAAGCTTTAGTTCATCCTTGGCAAGCTTTAGTTCATCCTTGGCAAGCTTTAGTTCATCCTTGGCAAGCTTTAGTTCATCCTTGGCAAGCTTTAGTTCATCCTTGGCAAGCTTTAGTTCATCCTTGGCAAGCTTTAGTTCATCCTTGGCAAGCTTTAGTTCATCCTTGGCAAGCTTTATTTCACCCCTGGCAAGCTTTAGTTCATCCTTGGCAAGCTTTAGTTCATCCTTGGCAAGCTTTAGTTCATCCTTGGCAAGCTTTAGTTCATCCTTGGCAAGCTTTAGTTCATCCTTGGCAAGCTTTAGTTCATCCCTGACAAGCTTTAGTTCATCCCTGGTAAGCTTTTATTCATCCCTGGCAAGCTTTAGTTCATCCCTGATAAGCTTTATTTCATCCCTGGCAAGCTTTAGTTCATCCCTGGCAAGCTTTAGTTCATCCTTGGCAAGCTTTAGTTCATCCTTGGCAAGCTTTAGTTCATCCCTGGCAAGCTTTAGTTCATCCCTGGCAAGCTTTAGTTCATCCCTGGCAAGCTTTAGTTCATCCCTGGCAAGCTTTAGTTCATCCTTGGCAAGCTTTAGTTCATCCTTGGCAAGCTTTAGTTCACCCTTGGCAAGCTTTAGTTCATCCTTGGCAAGCTTTAGTTCATCCTTGGCAAGCTTTAGTTCATCCTTGGCAAGCTTTAGTTCATCCTTGGCAAGCTTTAGTTCATCCTTGGCAAGCTTTAGTTCATCCTTGGCAAGCTTTAGTTCATCCTTGGCAAGCTTTAGTTCATCCTCAGCAAGCTTTTGTTCATCCTTGGCAAGCTTTAGTTCATCCTTGGCAAGCTTTAGTTCATCCTTGGCAAGCTTTTGTTCATCCTCAGCAAGCTTTAGTTCATCCTCGGCAAGCTTTAGTTCATCCCACCTCACCCCACCTACCCCTGTATCTCCCAGTTATATCTCCCTTGTAGTGTCTAATTTTCAGTGTTTCAGACTC
Source organism: Eriocheir sinensis (assembly GCF_024679095.1). NCBI lineage: Eukaryota > Metazoa > Arthropoda > Malacostraca > Decapoda > Varunidae > Eriocheir > Eriocheir sinensis. Next base: position 9,707,564 of record NC_066524.1, on the reverse strand, counting down.
CTTCACTACTGCAAGAGACCTGTACGCCTGCTTAAGATTACTGGGTGTGTCCGCCCCTGTCTACTAGCCAGGGCTGCCCTGCCCAGTGTTGACCCCTGCACTACTCACCCTTCTTGTTGACCGGCAGCAGGCGGTTGGCAGTGGCGGTGATGGCGAGGGCCTTCAGGGTCTTTTCATTGAGGATGCCCAGGACCTCAGTCAGGGCAGGGGCATAAGGGGACTCCCACAAAGACATGGCTCCGGTTTCAACACTCTGTGGCAGCTTATGCATGCTGACCTCTACCTGCAATGTGTTCGTGAGTAGTAATAGTAGTAGTAGTAGTAGTTGTACTGGAAGTAGTAGTATATAGGTGTTGTACTATGGTAATCCTTCCCTCATCCAACCATTTGGATACAGAAAAAATCTGAATACTAAACAATATCCAGACAGACCCTACCAAGACAATATGTAGAGTGAATAGCACTCCTTCAATTTTGGCAGTGCTATGAAGTCTCTGAGTTGCAGTATTTAGACATTAACACAGAAATATCCCAATCTAATGCTAGACACTAGGAAAACAATGCATAAACAACGTTGCCATGTTGCCTGAGAGCCCAGCCAGCCAACCGAGTTACTTTGGGCCGTTCCAAGTCCAATCCAAAAAGTTTCGGGTCCCTACAGAGTTATTCATCCTGAACTCTGTAGGGACCCAAAACTTCTTGGATTGAACTTGTAATACGGCCCCTAAAGCGACATTTGTAGAGACCTGAAACTTCTCGGATTTGACTTGTAATACGGCCCTTTGACTGTTCAGTGGGGCAGACAGCCATATTTGCTCAGCTGGTGGGTCAGGGGCTGTATCAGTGTGTCAGGAGAGGCCGGCTAGATGTCCAATTGATTTTGTTGAGTTTGCCCAACCAGCCATGTCAGAACTTTATGTCCAGAGACTTTTCTTCTGTTTGTTTAAACTCCTTAATTATTCTCCATTATGGGGCTGGCCAGGCTTTGAGTCTCTTCAGATACAGACAAGTAAATTCTGATATGATTGCAACAAAGCCAAGAAGTTGTATCCACATAGCCTATGGAACATGTTCACATACAGGACACCCGGATATGACAACCTGACTAATCGCTTAAGCTACGGTTACACTAATCACTGTTAACCCTGGGCTGCACGATTTTGCCTGGGCTGAAAGCCAGCCGTAGGCCAGGTTTACAACGCAAGGGGTCACATAGAAGCCTGCCCAGTCCAGCCGCCTGCACTCTTCCGAGAAGCCCAGATGTAAACAAAGCACGACAACCATGGATGTGGGAAACGAGGAGGACTGTGCCAATATTGTTGAGGCCCTCCAAGAGGCTATATTATGGCCTCTTGCGGCCATGAAATTGAATTTTCTAGGGATACCATGGTGACTTCGTTGGCGTTGGCTTGACAAAGGCCTGTGTTTGTTTACATCTGGTTTCCAAGTCAAGCTAGTGTGAAGGTGCTGTGTTTTATTAATTTGTGTATTGTTAGTGATCATTAATTATGCAGGAAAACTAATAATTTCATTTTATAATAGTATAATATTTATATATTTTATTATATAAGATAATTTGCTTTTAGTTGTATGCTTGAATACATTACAGGTAACTCTCGATTTACGCGAGTATTGTGTCCCTGAAGAGGTCGCGTAAATCAAAAACAATGTAAATCAAACAAGAGGTAGGTTTCTATCGAAAAATAAATATTCACTTCATTCAGTGGAGAGAGAGAGAGAGAGAGAGAGAGAGAGAGAGAGAGAGAGAGAGAGAGAGAGAGAGAGAATAACCATATCAATGAGATATCTCGAGACAGTTTGGGTCGGACGTCGGTAAATATAAGAGGCTGAGTAAGACAATCTGGCAACTTTGCACGGTGCACCCAGCCATACCACTGGGAGAACAACGATACAGCGCATCCACTCAAATTTACCCTGGGCTGGGCAGTTTTGGCTGGGCTGGGCTGGGTGCCCAGCTCAGACAAAATCGCCCAGCCCAGGGGTAGCAGTGACTAGTGTAACCGTGGCTTTAATAGCCTTGAAAAATACTAGTTGTTGAGAGCCGAAAAAGTCTGAAAATAGGGGCCACGGTTTTTACTGGCCCTAATGGTTCCTGTTGTTTTAATGTAGCAGCAGCAGCAGTAGTATATAGTAGTGGATACTATGGGAGCTATGGTTGACAAATCAGAGTATAGCCATTGCCTCAACTGATATTAAAATACCGGAGCATTGTAAAGTGCTTCATGACTGTTTACTGAAAATATTCAAACTTTAATCTAACCAAACCTAACATTGTCTCCTAAGTCTCCTTCACCTCTGCCTTATTTTAATCCAACTAGAACCAGTGGTGGGCATGGTTCCGCCAATCCGCTAACTACTATTTAACAATGGTAACTTTTTCAATAGCTGATTAGTGTTTTTGCTAACTTTGGAAATAGTTAGTGGACCAACTAGCTTCCGCTAAATGTAGTTTCTCCTCCGCTAACTTTAAGTCCACTAAAAATCACACAGGTTTGTTCTTGTCTGTTGTGAGCAGACACAGCACCACTTGAGCCACATGGCACAATAATTCCATGGCTTCCACTTTTGGGTAAATTATGCCTTAAAATAGGGTAATTGGACAATTATTAGGGAAACTTTTTGGTATTTTAGGGTAATGCATCTTCCATTTCCAACACTTTGAACTCGGTATTTAATAACAAGAATTCAGTATTTTCCACCTGACAAGAAATAAACTTAAAATAATAAAAATAAGTGTCAGTTATGGAAAAAAGTAAAAAATGTGTAAATTTGTGGGAAATCTTGGGTAAAATATAAGGATTTAGGATAAACTGAAGGCTTCTTTCTCTTTTCTTTTTGTTGTTGCTTGCTAGGCTCTTTGTTCAGTCCAGCTGCGACGTTGTCACCGTGTAGTCGCGTTCATTATTGTCGCCTTGTTTATTGTCATCGACGTCATGGAAGATGACCCGAGTGAGGACGCTTTTATTCTGCCTGAGGATGCTGACCCTGTTAAGGAGCTGGCAGCAGCTGTGGATGTACACATTTATCATCATCTGATTTTGGCATGCTATACCTTCCTGGAAAGCTCTATGTCTAAGCTACAACATATTGAAATTTCAGGTCACTAGGTCTGTTTTTAGCTTTCAAGTCACTCCGGCCCTCGGTCAGTCCGGCCCAAACCCTGGTCACTTCGGCCTCCCACCTTGGTCACTCGGCCCTTTCGCGCACCATAAGTTTCAATAAGTTTTTTTTTCCGCGCTCATTTCAAACATCGGGTCTCTCGCCGGTCGAGGCAAATTTTTTAGCTCGTTGAAAAATTTTGTTTCTCAGCTACTTTCTTCCCCCAAACCTGCATTTATCATTATACATAATATATAAATGGCTTCCTTATTTGTTGCAGTTTTTCATGAATCAATAAAGAAATAATAAAAGTAATTCATAGGTCTGTTTTTGGACATGGAATAAAGTGCGCATAAACAATTTTTCTACTTAGGTCATGTTCCCACCTCCATAACTAAAAACTTTGTGTGTCAACTTTCAAGGTGGGTAGATGTATTTATAATAGCAGAATTTTATCAGGATTCTTATGGTTCCTTCAAATCTACAATCGGACAATTATCACCATGAAATATTTGCGGAAAAGTAAAAATATTGAAAAAAGTCCATCTTTCATTTGCTTACGTAATTCACAAAATATAATACGCTACTGCCTGTAAAGAGAAAAGAATACAAATTACACCCAATCAAATCACTGTATTGCACTATATAACACTATTATCACTGCTATGTGGTAGGCAGCATGGGCGCGCGCATGCCTACAGCAGTGAGATGTGCAGATTGACTGCTGAGACAGTGACTGGAAACTGTCTTTGTTTTCTCAACCGCGCTCAAATCTGTGGATGCGGAGAGTGTTGCCAATTAGTTCATTTTGGAGAGGGTGAGGAAACTTACCCTCAAACAAAAAATGACGCCATTGGAGTGAATATAACTATTTAAAAGTAATATTTTTGTTCAAATGGACGCCAATGGCCTAAAAAAAAATTTACACGCCATTGGCGTCCCGGTGCGCGAGAGGGTTAAACGAGTATTGATGGAAAGTGACATTCTTCTCTGTTGCAACATTGTTTTTTTTAACATTGCCAACACGACTTTAAGATTGGTTAAAAGGAACATTAGGAAAGTCATCCTTTACTGCTATACCATTAAAGAAAATGCTAATAAAAAGTCTGAAAATACAAATAAAAGTCATGATTCATTGTATTCGGCACAAAATTCTTGAAAATAGTAACAGGAAAATAGAAATTGGTTCTTACTTTACTGTTTTAAGTCAACAACAAAACCACATGATAAAACCTAAAACAATAATAATAATAATAATAATTATAATAAAAATAATAATAATAATGTAACGAGTATTGAAAATACAGATAAAACATTCAAACTAAAAGCAAACTAAAGTACTTTTTCCACAAATTGAAGATGCGACCTTGCAAAGAATTATATTTCCGTCGCTGATGACGTGACAGCTTGCCGTCCCTGACCAGCCGCACCTGAATATGTACTTTCTTGGCTTCTTTGTACAGCAGGGGTATAAGTACACAGAGAGGAATGTGTGCGTTGTCTGCACTACCATTTAATTTCCTATGATATCCTTCTATGTCATTATTAGTGACCACAGTGTAATGTGTTTATTATGATGTACATGTGTATGTATGACTGTACGTGTGGCGACACCCGGTCGGTGTCGCACAACAGGATGTTTAACAACACGTCATGCTTTTGGCCGTGGGAAGCTGTGATGAACTGACACTAGGATCAGCAAATGATGACTTTCATCAGCCGTCATCAACCGGAAGCCCCACCCTTGTAAACTTTTGTGTAATACTGTTAATATAGTTAAAATACTATTCACATCTTTGACTGTCCATGTGAGAGAGAGAACTTAAGTGAACTAAAGTGAACTTAAAACGGCTATCGCTTGGCCAACTAAAAGGCTATTGTGTTAGCTCACCTACTACAATCAACTTGTGAAAGCAGGCAACGGTACACCGGACCTGACATGAGATAGCAGTTCGCGCCTTAAAAATAACACTTAACACAACCACGTTAAAAATAATGCTTAAAAGTTACTAACATAAATGGTGGCAGCGTCAGCACACAGCCGCACCCGAGAGCACACCCCGCCCCGCCCCTCCACACAGCCCGCGCGCCCCGCCTCGCACCTCCACACAACCAAGTTTCCTTGGAGGTGTTTCGGTGCTTATTTATTCCTACGAAACAACCAGTCATAGGTGCGCACTTTTCTTTGCCAGGCAACTCGGACCTTTGGGGGTGACTGTGATGGGCGTATATACTCTGCCCGCTGCCCATCCCACCACCACTACCAGACGGCGGACGGCAGACCCTGGCCACCCCTGCAGCCCTGCCCCGGCCACCGGCGAGGCGAAGGACGTGCAGGCACTGAGTAGTGGGGTATCGAGTTGCTGTCTTCGAGGTTTTTAACACATTTTAGCTGACACTCATTGATACGGTTTCAGTAATTACACCACTTGCAACATTATTTCAGGTGCATTACTATTATTATGTTCACGTGTTTAGGCGTATGGGGCCGTATCTAATCTATTAGATTTTTCAGCTGTTGATTTTTCTGGCGTGTGGATGTTTAATATTTTTCTTGAGTAACATTGTTACGCATTTTATGTATAATCATTCATTTTCTTTTCTCCTTTCTTTTGTGTATTTTATTGCTCAGTGGAGAAGTTTAATATTTTTCTTGAGTAACATTGTTATGCATTTTATGTATAATCATTCATTCTATTTTCTCCTTTCTTTTGTGTATTTTATTGCACAGTGGAGAAGTTTTGTCTTGCTAAGCCTCACTCATTATTCTTTTTCCTCTTTTATTATGCATTTTAAAAGCATCGGGGAGGAGTGAGCACATACTTAGCGGTGAATGATTATTACTTTAATTATTTTTGCAGCAATATTTTTTTATCTTTTACCATTTTACTCCACATTTTACTAGTAACTCTTTTTAATGGCAGAGAAACCTGACCCGAAGTTACAAGCTCTCACCGAGGACTATGAGGGGTGGGTAGAAAGAAATGACAGTGCCATCACGGATAACAGTAACTGTTGTGTAAGGAGTGTAGCAGTCTTCAAAGGGTGCTTGCTCCTCCTTCTACGCTGCATGAGCAACCAAGAGGTATTTACTTACCTTACTAATCCCACAGTGGCTTCTGCCCCTAATCACCCGCAGTTAGCAGTTAGGCCTTTCGCAGGGTAGCAAGGGAGGCAGATTAGTCGGCCAGGGACTTCTTGTTTCAAAGTGAGATTGTCATGGACATTTCATTCGTGTCAAATCCGGGAGATAAAATATCTCTCAGCTGCTCGAAGGTCAATCCCGGGAACGGGAGCACGGCCCTCATAAACAGGAGCGCGTTCACAGGACGGAAGGATTATGATGCGTTTCGGTCACTTTTTCTTGAAACATTTGGGGAAGATGGGCAACACAGCCTCGTAAAGGGTATAAATTTTGCTGTGGACACTGTGCAAACGAGTGTCCTTTTTAACAGGCCAGTGGACGCATATAGGCTATCTACTGATTTGATCTCGTGTTTTAAACAAGGAAACTGGACAGACGGAGAAACCATTTCTGTAGCCAATGCTAGATTATTACAATAGTTCTTTGTGTACATGATTGTCCTTAAAGTTCCTCTTCGAAGGAGTGCAGTATCCCTTGACTACAGCCCCACTGACAACCTACACGGTTTTATCAGACAACTTTTATGGCACTTAAAGTAATTTTGGATCCTTTTTGAAGCTTCTTTTGCCGTTGACACGTTTGTCGGGGAGGGGGGCCTTCGACCCTCTGACCTAAACCTTTTTGGGTGTCACCAGCGATAATATAAAAAATAAAAATAAATCCTTGGTGTGTTCTTTTACCCGTGGTTTAGGCAGAAATAGTCAGATAAATAGGTGGACGGAAATTTGAGCTTTACGATCTATTTTTTTTTAATACACAGAATGTGCATAGTGATCGTCTCCAAAGACTAGCGCTGACGCTGCTTTGTGTATCTTTCCACCACACGACTATAATCTGCATCCTCGCATTTACTAATTTATGTTTGGTTCCTGAGCTTTTGCCTGCATCTTTTTTTCATGCGAGAGGGGAGTGCTTGAGTAATACTTTTCACTCTAACCCAACTATTTTCTTTTATTGCTGAGTTGATGCAAGGCAGTCAGTCTTCTTAATTTAATTGGAGCCGTAATAACCGAGGGTGTAGACTAACATAGGGATAGGTACTTTTTAACCTTGAACCTCATGTGCTTCTGCTTAAAACAGACTTTTTTTCTCTGCAATGACACTTAACTGAACTTGAGCAGATGCTGTCCCTAACTTTTATTGTAACCAGCATGTGAATACCTGTAAGCTTTGGAAGTATGCAAACAAGTCTTACTTACCCTTTGCTTGACATACCACTGTTACCCGTTACGGGAATTATTTTTGGCGTCAGATGTCAGTCATCCACATTCGTTACGATCGAAGGATAGGTGGAAATTTGTCTTTTTAATTTGATATTTATTAATGCTGGAATTACTTTAATCAATTATGCTGGAATTATATATTTCAGTGAGATTTGTTACAACAGTGATTTCACAACTTGGTGACAGTATTTTCTTTTATTAGTACTGTAGACCTGAAAAACGGAGTATTAGGAGTTAGTGGTGCTGACTGCCGATGCTTCTAAGGTTCTCCAGACTTGTCCTTGTTATCACACTGTAACTATTAGGAGACTCTACAGATAACATTACCTCTTTTCAAACAACCTTATCTATTGTTGTAAACCCCACCCGTCTCGAAGGCGTGCCGAGGGTAACGACACTGGCAATTAATTGTCACGCAACGGATGAGTGTTTCTCTGCGACAGTTTTGTGTCAAGGTGTGACTCGAAGGTTCAGTGTGTAGCAGATCTTCTTCAAGGATTGTTCCTTTTTCTTTTAACTATTCCAAATAGCTCCATTGCCATGTATCCTAATGACAATTTAGTCAATTTATTTTTCTAGGGTGTATGATGTAAATAATTTTTTGAGCTATTATTTTGTTTTCTCGGAATAGAACTCAGCTTCCACGTCCATGACTCTAGCCCTGATTACCTCGATCTGTATGCGCATTACCCATTTCTTGTTACTTCCATGATTATTATCATTGGCATTTCCTGATGTTGTATTGTTAGGCGAGCTCTGACTTATGTGATAATCTTTAAAACAACTGTAACGAGACAACGCTTAGCTAGTACACTTTGGGCAACTGTAACATGGGTAGGTACAGAAATTTGTAAAGGTGGAGTGAGCCGCGAGGTCGCGACTCTTAGGGAACCGAGCGATGTAATGTGTATATTATAATGTACATGTGTATGTATGACTGTATGTGTGGCGACACCCAGTTGGTGTCGCACAACAGGATGTTTAACAACACGTCATGCTTTTGGCCATGGGAAGCTGTGATGAACTGACACTAGGATCAGCAAATGATGACTTTCATCAGCCGTCATCAACCGGAAGCCCCACCCTTCCGGACGAACTACAAGCAAATAAAACAGGCGAACAACGCAGAGAAGACGAGTGACGGGCTGGTGAGCAGTGCTCCGCTGCTCCACGGCCTGTGGTGTGGCTGTCTCTGATTTCGTGCGTCTCGCTCACGCAAACTGTAAACTTTTGTGTAATACTGTTAATATAGTTAAAATACTATTCACATCTTTAACTGCCCATGTGAGAGAGAGAACTAAAGTGAACTTATAACGGCTACCGCTTGGCCAACTAAAAGGCTATTGTGTTAGCTCACCTACTACAATCAACTTGTGAAAGCAGGCAATGGTACACCGGACCTGACGTGAGATAGCAGTTCGTGCCTTAACAATAACACTTAACACAACCACATTAAAAATTACGCTTAAAAGTTACTAACAACAGTCCATGTATCCAAGCACGGGATTCTAAATGACGAAACGTCTGTTCAATATGTTCCTCCGGGAGAAACGGGAGGGCCGTTAACTGTCGTATATAATCTTGTGTGGGACGATGTTTGACATCAGGCACGGCAAGTCCTAGTGACTGTACCTTTCTCCAGATTGCTTGATTCCTGTGTTTCTCTGGGTTTGTAACAATTACACTTCAGTACAATAAGTGACACTATTGTTAATAAAAATGAATTTATAGTTTCTCTCATTTACCAATAAATAAAACAACAAGAATGATCAGGTATATTTTTATTAACAATAGCGTCATTTATTATACTGAAGTGTAATTGTTGAAAGTCCCAGAGAAACACAGGTAATTTACGATAATTAAAAGAATAGCTCAAGATGCATGGGCCCTGTGACCCTATCGCTGGTGACACTTGCTAAGGATAAAAAAAAAACATCCACACAAACTCACGTTCATACACGCGTGCGCACCCAGGGGGCCGGAGTGACTTGGGTCGAACGCGGGGCAGGGCGGAGTGACCAGGGCCAGAAGAACTAGGGGCTGGAGTGACTTGTTTCCCTGTTTTTAAGGGTTTTAGAGCCAAAATACTAAACCGAAGCTAAAGTCCATATATAAAAACATCCCCTCCTAATGTGGGAGGGCTTTCTTCCCCCTTCGGCCTCCCTTTATCCATATCTGCAGAAAATGGTTATGAAGACAGATGGATAGTATAAGGTATCAGGAAATTTTGAATCAAACTCCACAGCAAGATGGGTGTAATACTAGATAAAAACTCCTTTTCTATTTTTCTCTCTCATTACTTCTTTCCCACAGGCCATCCAGCTACCCCTCGGCCTGCCTCTCTTACCTCCACCCTGCACCTCCACTACCATTGCCTCCTACATGGCCTTGCTCCAGATTCTCAAACACTTCAGAGGTTGTATTAGTGTGCCCATGGGTAGTGTTACGAGCCTAGGAATTATCAGACAAGGCTTCTGCACCATGGACGTGAAAAAACACTCACGAGATCCAGACTAACCTTCATGTGGCCTTTGAAAATACTTGTTAAATACCGAAAGTCTGTAAGGGCCACGGTTTTAACTGGTTCTAATGTTTTGTTATGTGTTATGCACCTGTACAGGTGCCCTGCGCATTAAGATCCAGATCCAGATCTACGTGTCCCTGCTTCCCCTGCTGGCTCGTCTGCTCACCTACTTATTACTGTCTCTCGCTGCGCCCCCCTCCGTCATGGGTCCTGTCACTGGTAATATAAGGAGGGAGAAGCAGAAGCAAAGGGCCATCAACAGGAGGCCACAGCGGCCAGTGTTGATCTTGATCTTGTTCTTGATGTCACAGGTGGCTTGAGATTTCTCCCAGCCAGCCTTTGTATCGGCAGCTCCTGTGAAAGAATTTTAGCATCTTCCATTTAGCGTAACCCGTTTCTGGGTCGTGATCTGGCGTGTTCCATTTAGCGGAACCGATCAGCTGACGCCGCAGCCTGCACCCATTTTAGAGGATCTGGGTGACCCGGAGGGACCCCACTGCCGAGCAGGGTTATAGCATCTTCCATTTAGCGTAACCCGTTTCTGGGTCGTGATCTGTAGAGTCCCTCATAGAGTCCCGACAACCTGATTTGGACGCCATTATTGGGGTATAGGTCCAACTCGGCCCATTCGATGTAACCAACTCGGCCCATCGCCTGTGCCAAGTCGGCCCATTTGTGATAGCCAACTCGACCCATTGCCTGTACCAACTCGGCCCATTTTTGACAGCCAACTCGGCCCACCTTTAGCAGAATAAGGGTATTTACTCAAATATTATAATGTTTTCGTTCTTCTTTTCCTCAGGTCAGATCAGATCAGATGAAAGTCGTCCAGTATAGCTTTTGCAACAGCACTGAATTTGTTCGTCAATCTTGCTTCCTTTTCTTCCACATACACTGAGTTCTTAGTACTTTTCTGTATTTTTACTTTCTTCAAATGTATATTTGAAATGCTGCAGAACACACGCACAGCAATATTACGCAATGGTAGGTGTAAAGGTTTTATTATTCCTTTCCATACATTATTTAATGACTATAATAACAACTGCATTTATATATAGGACAAATCCTTTCCCTAAACATTATAAATTATTTGGTTGTTGTTATAATTGTTTGAAAAGAAAGAAATGCTGAGAGAGAGGGGACCGGATGGAGGGCAGATAAACGAGAGGAAGGGGAGATAAGAGAGAGAGAGAGAGAGAGAGAGAGAGAGAGAGAGAGAGAGAGAGAGAGAGAGAGAGAGAGAGAGAGAGAGAGAGAGAGAGAGAGAGAGAGAGAGACGAGCGACGTGAAATACCTTGCACCGTTGCACGGTGGTGATGCAGCATCGTGATGAAAAGTGGTTTGGGATTTATATCATTCTGGCGGAATAATCTTGACACTACCACACAAGTGTCTCACTGTAATAGGTGTTTCGTATATGGAGTTCAATGCATTGAATCCTCATTAAGCCTGAACCATAGCTTAGTTAATCTGGTTAGGAACCTTCTTTATACAAGCACTTAAGTGTCTCATTGTAATAGTTGTTTCGTATATGGAGTTCAAGGCTTTGTATAATTTTCGAGACTGAACCATAGCTTACTTAATCTGGTTAGGAACCTTCTTTATACAAGCACTTATAAGTGTCTCATTGTAATAGTTGTTTCGTATATGGAGTTCAAGGCTTTGAATAATTTTCGAGACTGAACCATAGCTTATATAATTGATATGGTTACGAACCTACTGCTAGACTTCAAGCAGCTAGGACAACATGGCTGACCAGTGCTTGATATGCTGTGAAACTGTGTGTCCCCGCCAGGTAAGAAGATTTACCTTTAAACTAAATAGTACTCCAATGACATGTCACACATGTCATGTGTAATAATAATCTTGTATGTTTCAAACTGTAACGTGTTCTTTACATATGACAGGAAGCACTGCAATGTGATGGATGTAGCTACTGGCAGCACCGGACCTGTGGAAGTGGGATCACCCGGGAGCAATACAGGGCTGCTGTTAAAGAAGGTTATATTGACTGGATGTGTCACATGTGTATTCAAGAAAAACGAAGTCCGGGGGGAAACTTGTGTAGTTTCGAATGCAAACACGGAATATTTTGAGGATGCAGTGGCAATGAGTGATGTGCATAGCGAGAATTTGGATTCTTTTGAAGGTGGAGTGTCAAATGTCAGTCGTGGTTCTTCAACTGAGGATCCTACGCCAATGGAAATGTTTCCCTCAAGGGAAACAGTAACATATGAAAAGATTGAATCATCTTCACAAAGAGGAAATCCGAAACCTATTGACAGCACCGGCTACTCTTACACACTAAAAAGAAAAACTAACGTGAGGATTCATTGGTGGTGTGTGGTAAGAAACAAAAAAAATTTCATGCCTGGCGACAGTAAAAGAAGTGGGTAACACTTTTATTAGAGGGCATGCTGAACACTGCCATCCACCCGAGACCAGATGTGCTGTAAAAAGTAAGGTGTGTACACTCGTGAAGGAAAAGGCAATGGAAGACGTCTTTCGCCCTGCTTCTGATATTGTTGACGAGGTACTTCGGGAGCAAGTAAATCCTACCATTCCTGTTTCATGTCTACCGGCTCCATTAAATCTTGCAAGGCAGGGAAAACGTAAACGGAAGGCAAATCGACCACGAGAACCGCAATACCTCGATTTCGAAATTAGCGATGCCCACATTCCTGAACACTTTTTGCAACGGGACATTACTGTCGGAGAGAGACGGCATTTGTTATTTGCCACAGATGATCAACTTAAGTTACCATCTAAAGGGAAGCAGTGGTATGCCGATGCTACTTTCAAAATAGTACGCAAACCATTTACACAACTGTTCAGCATCCATGCATTTGTAAAATATGATGGGCAATTGAAGCAAGTTCCCCTTTTGTTTGCGCTTATGTCAGGAAAAAGGCGCAGAGACTACAAAAAAGTTCTTTGTGAGATAAGAGAGCTGATAGGTGAGCATGCCCTTTAAGTTGAAGAAGTTTTGATTGACTTTGAAGGCAGTGTATGGCGTGCTATTCCCGACATTTTACCAAATGTTACGATCCGTGGTTGTGCTTTCCACTGGGGCCAGGCTGTGTGGAGGAAAGTGCAAGAATTAGGCCTTCAAAGTTCTTACACAAACGATGTCGGCACTCACAAGTTTTTAAGGCAGTTGTTGTCGCTCCCATACATGCCACAGGAACATATAGAAGAGCTTTTTATCAGGTTTTATAGGAAAGCTGCAGGGGTGAAAGAACTCATAAGCCTTTTAAATTATGTGAAAAACACGTGGATCAATTCTGCAATATGGCCTCCTCACACGTGGTGCGTCTTCGGTCGGAGCATCAGAACAAATAATGATGTTGAGGGATGGCATAACATAATATACTTAAAGGCAAGGAAAGGAAACTGAAATTTTTATTTACTTTTAAAGCTCCTACATGATGAGGCAAAGAAAGTTAATTTACAGGTGCGGCTGCTGTCAGAAGGGAAGGTTTTGAGAAAGCAGCAACATAAGTATAATAAACATCACGGCCAACTTGTAAAACTATGGGACGAATATAATAATGATGAAAGATCGGCCAAACAATTACTGAAGGCAGTTTCTCATCATATTGCCATCTATGTTTCTTAATATGCACATTGTTATTTTTAAAAGCTTTTAGCAATGTGTTTTACTTTTTATAATTGTTTTATTGTTTTAGGATTATTAACGTTTTAATGATTTTATGAATTTTGACGTATGCTTTTATATTTTTATGAATTATGACCTTTTTTTATAGTTTTACGAATTTTACGATATGACTTTATAGTTTTATGAATTCTGACATATGCTTTTATAGTTTTATGAATTTAGTCGTATGTTTTTATTTTTTATGAATTATGGCATGCTTTAATAGTTTCATGCATTTTGCCCTTAACTTTTGCCTTGAACTTTCAACAATAAGAAGCCCAATGTAACACTTTCAACAATAAACAGCCCAATGCACAAACCTCTAAATAGCTTTAACAAAGTAAATTTGGATGTGATGGGTATGGCATGGGCCGAGTTGGTATAGTGGGCCGAGCTGGTAGTGGGCCGAGTTGGCAATGGACCGAGTTGGTAGTCACAATGGGCCGACTTGGCGATGGGACGAGTTGGACTACAACCCATTATTGGCCCTGTGTTTTCGCCGCGCTTTTCAAACACTAAAAAAAAAAAAGGTCGCTCACTCACCCTGAAGTTGAAAGATACTGAATGCATGTGGGAAACATGTTGTTGTTTTTATTCGTTATATCTTGTTGTCTACTACACATAACAGACCACTTTTTTGGCTGTAGCAAGCAATGCATGCAGAAGCGATGATACTCAGGGAAAAAACTATTACAATAATAAAATAAGTTTTTTTTGAGTTGAAGCGGAATTTTTTTTGCGATCATAAAAGAATGTCTCCTGAACGCACGCTAGGGAAGAGCCGGGAAGAGGAGGCACGACACAAACACAACGTGGAGGAGGAGGGGAGGGGGGTAAGGAGAGTGATTTATTGGCGGGCCCTCCACTTTATTTATCATCATTTCCTGAATAAATATTCAAATGTATATTACTATAAACTATCATTGAGGATGAGGGATGTACGCAAAACACAATTGTCAACTTATGTTAGAAGGAAGGTAATGTAAATTACAAAAAATAATTTATGAAGGTATGGACTCATGGGGAAGGGCGAGCGGCGGGAGCAGGCGGGCCAGGCGGCAGACTCAACAGGTATATCACATGCTAAAAAAAATCGCCGCATGAACACTTTACCCCCATTTCTTTCCTCTCTCTCTCAGAAGTAGCATTTCCTAAACGCGGGACATGACATGCTTTGAGGCATTTTCTAATTTCACGGTTCAAGGTAGGCTATATTACACACATTTTTTTGTTTTACTCACAATACCACACCGTCCAGGCATTTAAGAAAAGAAATGGGGGGTAAAGTGTTCATGGCGTGATTTTATTTCATGTAGCTATATAACCTATATGTTCCACAGGAAAACTATCAATCAAGTGTCAATAATCGTCAGATTATAACCATTACTTTCATGTTGTGCCAAAGTATGCATCGTATCTATAAGTAAAATCAAGTAAGTAAAATAATAAATAATGCATGCAGGACACCGGCCTATATTTTCTGCTTTCCCCTCACTGCTGTGCTGTCTTCACTGCCTGAGCCTCCCTCCCTCACCTGCAGCATGAGTCTGCCGCCTGGCGCCGCTCGCCCTTTCCCGCGAGTCATACCTTCCCATAAATTATTTTGTAATTCACTTACATTACCTTCTAACTATAAGTTGACAATTGTATTGCGTTCAGGAGACATCCTCAATGAAATGCAATAGTTTATAGCAGCATACCTTTGAATATTTATTCAGGAAATGATGATAAATAAACAGCGTTATAAAGATATCGGAAGAAAGCTTTCACTTCAACTCGCCAAAATTTCTTTATAGTTGCTTATTGCTATCTTTTTCCTGAGTATCGAAAGTTCCCCATTCATTGCCGAGTCTAAAGGTACCAACAGAAATTATCTGTCACGTACATGAGACAAGATATAACGAATAAAACATAAACATATACCATTATACACTGCCTCTCAACACGGTGAGTGAGAGAGGCCGCCAGCCAATCAGCGCTCTCTTACCCCCGTCCTCACCTCCCTACACAGCCTTGTGTCGTGCTGCCTCGCTGCTCCCTCTTCCCGGCGAGTGACACATGCTCATAAATAATTCAGTAATCCGCTTATATTATCATCTAACTATAATTTGATGATTGCATTCCGTTCAGGAGACATTCTTTTATGAAACGCAATCGTTTATAACAGCATTCCTTTAAATATTTACACAGGAAATAATAATAAATAAACAGTGTTATAAAGATATCGCAAGAAAATTTCCGCTTCAACTCGCTAAAACTTCTTTATTATTGCTTAGTAATAGTTTTTCCCTGAGTATCGAAGCTTCTGCATTCACTGCTGAGTGCAACGGTACCAACAAAAATGGTCTGTTATGTGTATGAGACAAGATATAACGAATAAAACATAGACATGTGCCACGCGAGCATTCATTATGCAGCCTTTCAACACAGGGTGAGCGAGAGAGCCAGCCAGCCAATCAGCGGCCTCGTTACAAATGAGGCTCGGCTCCACGGCTCAGAGTTAAGTGAACAGCCTTTTTAGCACACGGTCTCGCGGCGAAGACAGGGCCAATAATGGCGTCCAAATCTTAGGCTGTCGGGACTCTATCTATCAAGGGACTCTACAGATCATGACCCAGAAACGGGTTACGCTAAATGGAAAAGGCTACTAGCCAGATCAATTTCGACCCAAGACCCAGGCCAGGACCAAGACTATCGCCGCCGCCGCCATTTGCATGCCTTATTTCCCATATTTGAGTATTTTTTGCTACAACCACTGCATCCAGGTGGTGCCTGGTGATCCGAAATTGTAGGTACAGTATGCCAGTTACATACTTATCCATAGATATGTGCCGAAAACCATGAATAATAAGTTAAAAGTGGTGCAGTGGGCGGGGCGCTGAAATTTTAATTTCGGGCCCAGCAAGAGGCCTGTAGTGGCTTTAAACGAAAACAGTTGGATGAATAGATGTGTGGAGAGCCATATATATATGGCGGGGCAAGGGTTTTGTGGCCGGGCGAGGGAGGGGAGTGAAACGCGACGGCTGTGTTTTATACAGAATAGCACCCACCCGGGTGTCAAATTGGCGCTGTGTCCAGGGGTAATGGGCTCCCTCCCACCACAGGCTCAAGGGCCAATGCGACAGAGATGAGCACCGCGGCCACGCGCTGCTATAGCATATGCCCCCAACTTTACCTTTACCTTACAGTGACTGACGTGTTTATTGCCGATACATGTTGATTTATTATTTATCATTACCTACCCAGTTAATTTTCATCATCATTGGTAACCCCCATTTATGCATAATGTAAAGATGAATCGTTTGTTTCAGTGACTTTGTGTTATTTGGGTCACTGATATCACAAAAAAAAAAGTTAGGTTAGATTATCAATGAGTGAAGCAGTAACAATTCAATATTATATTTAAATGGTAATCAATTGGGCAAAACTTGAGAATCACCACTCCAAACCAATATCCATATTAATTTAGCACGTGAAAGAATTATTATTATAATGCATTTTCGTATACGTTTTACCTTGGGGAGGGGCCAGGGGGGCAAGCCTCTGTAATTATAGAGTTAGGTGGCTTGGATTTTCTAAGTCCATTGTTATTGTTTCACAACCGCCTCTATACACAGAGTACTGACTGCCTTGCAGTGCACCCTACAAACTAGTTCCTAAGTCAGTGCGCGCAGCTCGTAAAGTTCCGTTGGAGTATTTTTAATATATTTGACATGTGGCGTGGCCCGTCAAAACTTGCGCGCCGCGGGACGGATTGGGAGGGCGGCGGTGGGGGGGCAGTATGCCCACCATCTGATGACACGCCTGACACTCGTCAACAGATTGAATGCTAGGTCATATTGGAATAGACTACAAGAGTATGCGTTAGGGACTTTCCTTACTTTCGAGACTTGGGAATTTTTCCTGATTTAGGGATTTTTCTAGGGAAATTTTGGAAGGCCATTTTTCAGTGATATGGGCTCCCCCCCCAATACCCTGGTTCCCCACAGGTCCCCAGGTTTGTCTTGGGGGGTAGGGGGGGCTGGGGTGGTGGAGGGGGTGGAGTGGTAATTCTTAAGATTTACCACTAGGCCTGATAAGGGAGCCTCCAATAACCCACTTGGCGAATGGGGTACCTCTTTGGCCAACTTGGTAAGGAGTGGCTCTTCCGTCACGCTGGTCGCAGGTTCAAGATAAGTACAAGATAACTAATAATGTGGCTATAGGTCCAAATAGGTTGTTTCCTAAATGACGAGTTTTGTTTAAAATTATATTCCATAATATTTTTGTTGCCGAGGTATAATTTGAAGGCATGAATAGTATTCCAATTGTTGTAGAAAGTATCCAATTTGGATTATTAATATACAGTCATCTATCAAAGGTGGCATATGCTGGGGTGTGTGTCGCCTCACCCACCCTACAACACCAAGTCCGAGGGTCCCTTCGGACAAGTCTCCATGGAGGGCCCCCTTTCATCCTGAGTACCTCCTGGCAGGATTTATCAACTTGCTCAAGTCACAAACTCTGTAAGTGTCATTATTAGTTTCTTCTGATCTTAGAGTGAGTCAAAACTGTAAAGTTAACATGTACCCAGTTATGATAATCATTATTAATAGTTTCGTGTATTTTTTAATTTCGTGTCAACGTGTTCCATCAATGTCCCCAATCACACCTGGGAACCCAGCAATGTCTTGAAATTCAGTTTCTTTCTTGATTAATCTGTGTAATAAGAAAAAAAAAATTTGTACCTGTTGTTAATTGTGCTCAATGTTTTTATTAGTTAAATAAATGCATTTGTATAATTGTTTTGCTTTATTTTCTTATGCCGGAGGATAGAATTGATCTTGATTTTCATGACCCTGTTCGTGCTGAGTGAATGAGAGAGTTATAGTTCAGCAGTGTTATCATTAGGTAAGGTTGGAGGCATTTGATAAGCTGTGTGTTGTCTTGATCTTGACAAGTAATGCACAGGGCACCAGTACAGGTGCATAACACGGATATTTGTGTTGGCTGCTGGGGGAACTGGGGTGCCGAGTGTGTAGGGAAGGGAAGTGAATAGGTGTACTACTAGTTAGTCTTGGTGTGTTGTGACAAGTGAGTGTGTATTTGTTTTCTGAATGAGTCTATTGTACTGCAGTCTAAAGTCTGTAGGGGGAGGCTGTTTCAGTCACGTGTGGTGCGTGGAAAGTGAGTCCGTACATGTGTCAGTGTTTGTGTGATATGTTTGGTATTTTTGGCTGAGTGTGTTATGAGTATGCTGACTGTTTGCGTCCTGTATGTGTGTGGGTCAATGTCAATGTAAGTGTATGTGATCTTGTACAGAATTTTAAGTGTGTGCTTGTCTGCACATGTGAAGAGGTTACATATTAATCTGTTGTTTGATCTGTGTTATGATGCCTGGTGTTCAAGTTCATTGTTTATAATGAACCGAGCCACCTTGGTGTTGATTAGTGCTAACTTATAAATGTGTGTGTGTGTGTGTAAGGATCCCACACCGTGGAACAGCATGCTAGTGTTGGTCTCACAAGTGTGTTGTTCATCAGCGCTTATTTGTCTCTGGCCCTTAAGCCTGCGTCAAGTGAGAACCTATTACCCTGGGACACAGGCAAGTATCTAATGTCTAAGTTAAAAGAGTTTGCTTTCCCAGAAAACCCATTTATCCATCAGCCTGATAGGGTATCAGGACACCTCTCCTCCCTCTTTCGGCCACCTCTTTTAATTATTTTTTGGGAGCAGCGAGTAGTGGGCTTTTTTTTATTATTGTTTTCTTTTTTGGTGCCCTTGAGCTGCCTTCTTTGTTGTAAAAAAGGGAAGATGAACAGGTGGTGTGCCATCTGCTTAGGCTGGGCCTATGAATTTTAGAGTAAAAGAGTCGACATTAAGATGGTACAGCAAGACACAGAAGCTAGAGGGAGTAGACTGGCATGTAGGAGACTGGGGGAGCAAGCTGATGTTTAAAGCAAGAACGAGAACCCCGCAGCTAAATGGCAGGAATAGGGAAGGGGGAAACCAGAACTGTAGCTGTAGGACAGGGGAGAAAGAATCGGTGGAACACCTAATAGTAGAATGCAGCAACTATGAGAGGCAGAGAGGGGAGTTATTAGTAGCACCAGAGAGGAGTGGGCTAAGAGGCTGGAGGAGGACACCGGGGCCATCGCACGGTACGTGTTGGGGGTGTATGGAGATGCAGTGCTGGGAAAAAAGGGCACAAATGGTTGAATAAGTGCACGGATAAGCAATGTCAGTAAGTTATTCCAGCAACAAACTGAAAAGTAGAGTGTGATAGTATATTGCAGTGAAGAAAAATTAAGCTACACAGCACAATTGAAAGGAAAAGTGTGTGAATAAACAGGAGAGACGCCCAAGAGGAGGAGGACAGGTCAAAAGAAGAAGAGGAAGAATATTTGTTTACATAACCGCCTAAATGCGTTCCATTTACGGCGCGAAAGTCCAGAGGAGGGCAAAGGAGCAGCAGCAGAGAAACAAGAGGTAGTAACTACACCAGAGGTAAGTGTGGAGGAGGAAGTTTCATCAACAGGCCCACCAGCGAGGAACAGGGAAGCCGCAGGAGAGACAACAGGGGTCCAGACAGGAGGGGAGAAGGGAGCAACAGGAAAGACGTCAGGGGTTAAAGAAGGGAGAGAAACAACAGCAGCAACCCAGACGGCAGGGGTGAGGAGAAAAGGAGCAGCAGAGGACAACCAAAAGAACGAGTCTGGCCAGCACTTCACCTCATGGGTCGGGGTGGGGAGCCAAACCTGGCAGAAGGTGCAGGATGGGCGGCGAATGAGAAGAAGGCCAGGAAAGCTGCAGCAACGGCTGTGGCTGTTCGGGGACAGCATCTTGAAGGGGGTGGGAAAGGAGATCCACTTCCTAACAGATGGCTTCTACAGGATAATGGACAGGACCGAAAGTGGTGCCAGAATAGAAAAAATCAAGGGCATAGTGGAGGAGCACCTACCGGAAATTCTACCAGATGACCTAGTCGTGGTAGAAGGAGGAGGAAATGGTCTAGAAACTGTGGGTGGGGAAAGAACGGTGCAAACGCTGAAGGAAATAGTCCAGCGAGTAAAATCACGGGTTCCAGGAAAAGTGCTAGTGATGAGTGTGCCGAGGAGGCGAAACAAGGAGGGCACAGCGTATGAGTGGAAAAGGAAGTGGGTGAACACACAGTGCATGAAAAAGACTGAAGAGTGGCAGTGTGACGGTCTTCAGCTCAGTGAAAATATGGCCTGGAAAAGAGTGTGGGCAGGAGATGGAGTGCATCTGTCCACCATTGGAAATGTGTGGGCAGGCTGGAACATAGTGGAGTGGGCGCAGTACAGAGGAGTTGAACAGGAAAGAAAATAGCATGAGGCCATGAGAAGGCAGATGTGTTTCGCCTTCCTGAACACGAGAGGCTGGAATGAAGGGAAGTGGAGAATTTTGTTGAAGGAGAGTGAAAACATTGAAGTGATCGGAGTAGGAGAAACGGGGTGGCATGACAGGGTACAGTGGCAGGAAGGTGACTGGCTGTGTATAGGGAGAGGAAGGAGAGTAGGAGAGAAAAAGGGAGGAGGAGTGGGTGTGATAGTGAAGGAGAGGGCGGGAAGAGAGGTAACGGAGGTAGACTTATTGGAAGAAACTGAGAAAAAGTTAGGATACAACAAGGGAGATCTGATCACAGTTAAGGTGACAGACCTGAAGGAAGAATGGTGGGTGACAGTGGTATATATGGGAGTAGAAGGGGCAGAAAACCGGGAGGAAAATAGGAAGCTGTACGGTGCATTAATGGAAATTAGCGGCAGGGTAGGAAAAGAAAAGTGGATTGTAATGGGAGACCTCAATGGACACATAGGCCTAAATAATGCACCAGTCAACAGAAATGGACACATGTTGCTAGAATTTGCGGAGTCAGCTAATTTGAAAATTAAGAACTGGGAGCTTGAGGACCCAATAACTTGGAGGGACAGAGGGGCAGCATCAGCTATAGATTATATCATGGCAAGTGAGGCAGTGGAGAAAAGCAAATGTAGGATATGGAAGGAAGAGGAGGTAGATATATCAGACCACATAATGATAGGTGTGACATGTGGAAAGGGAGGGAGGAAGGAACAGGAACAGGAGATGAAGACAGAGTGGAAGACAAAATGGGACACGCTGAATCCCGACTGGGAGAAATATAAGGACAACCTAGATGGAAAGCTATGTAGGGAAATAGAGAAGGGCAACAGGACAAGTGATCAGTGGGAAAAACAGGTAAAAGAGGTAATAGCAGAGGAGGCAAAGATATCAATAGGTATAAAGAAGTACAAGGTAGGAAAAAGGAGACTGAAAGGCTGGTGGGATGAAGAAGTAGAAAAAGCAATAGGAGATAGAAAAAGAGAAAACAGAAGGCAAAGAAAGTTGCAGAAATTGACAGAGAAAGAAGGGGAGCAGCACAGACAGGAATGGGAGACGGCATATAGCAGTTATAGGAAGGTGCAGAAGGCGACACAGATCTTAATTAATAAGAAGATTGCTGATTGGGAGAGACTGCAGGCAGAGAAACTAAACAATCTACCCCGAGGAGAGAGAGAAAAAGAAGGGTGGAAAAGACTGAAGAGGAACCTAGGAGGGAAAGAGTTAGATCAGAGGGTGATACTGAAAACAGAGGGCAGGGAGACTGGAACAGAGGAAGAAATAAGGTCAGTAATAGAGGAGTACTGGAGTAAGGTGATCAAGATAGATACAGGGGATAGAGGAATAGAGAACATGGTAATCTACAGTGACAGAAAGGAAATGGAGGAGGTAGGAATAGAAATAGGGGAGGTAGAGCGAGCACTGAAAATGTTGAAGAATGGGAAGGTGGCAGGAACAGATGACATTATCGGAGAATTCCTTAAGTATGGAGGAGATGCAGTCAAGAAGGTTATTTTTAATATCTGCAAGGAGGTTCTGGAGGAAGGGGAGGTACCACAGGACTGGAAAAAGAGCAGGGTAACTCTGATACACAAAGGAGGGGGAAAGGATAAAGCAGAGATAGGAAATTATAGGCCAATAGCTATCATGAACACCATGGCAAAGGTGTTTGGAATAGTAATAAACGAAAAGCTTAAGAACTGGATAGAGACGCAAAAGGTGCTTGGAGAGGAACAGAGTGGATTTAGGAAAGGCAGAGGAGGGCTTGAAAATATATTTACCTTAAAAGAGATTATTGAAAGGAACAAGTTGAAGAAGAAGGAGTTATACCTAGTATTCATAGGTCTTGAAAAGGCGTACGACACAGTGAACAGAGAAAAGCTCATTAGACTGCTAGGACATGTAGGTGTAGATGACAAGATAGTAAATATAATACAGAGCCTATATGAGGGAAATGAGGTGCAGTTCACGTTAGGAGACGTCACTACTGGGTGGTTAGAAAATAATGTAGGAGTCAGACAAGGCTGTGTGATGTCCCCGACGCTTTTCAACATGTACCTCGAGGAGCTGATAGTGAGAATTAGGAAAGCCGGGAAAGGAGTAGAGATAGGAGGAGAGAGGTTAGGGTGCCTGGCTTACGCTGATGATGTAGTGTTGATGACGGAGAGGAAAGAGGAGATGGAGGAGATCCTGCACATAGCTCAGGCATATGGGAGGGAGTGGGACCTGAAATTTAGTGAAAGAAAATGAAAGGTTATGGAGTTTGGTAGTGGAGGCAGTAACCAATGGGTACTAGGAAACAACGTGCTGGAGGTAGTCGATAAATATGTGTACTTAGGAATGGAGGTTAGCAAGGAAGGCATAGGAGGGGAGAAACAGAGGAAAGTGAATGAAGGGAAGGCAAGGAGGATGTCAGGGATGATAATAAATGGAGGCAATAGAGTAGTAAACAAATATGATGTAGGGCGAAGTCTGTGGAAAGGAGTAGGTGTACCATATTGCCTCTATGGATCAGAGATAACGCACTACAGAGAAGGGGACATCGCACAGCTAGAAAAGGTTCAGAACACAGTAGGCCGGTGGGGATTAGGAGCCCCTAGGAGCACAGCGGTAGAGGCCGTCAGAGGAGATATGGGATGGAGTACGTTCAAGGAAAGAATTGTAAAGGGCAAGTTAGGCTTAAGAAAATTGAAAAGAGTAGTGAGGAGAGATGGGCAAAGAAAATACTGCAAGAAAGTGGAAACAAGTCCACCTGGGGGAAAGAGTTAGAGAGGTGGAAAAGGAGAGAACACCTGAGGGAAGAGTGGAATGAAATGGAGATCAGGGATGTGAAGAAGGCAGTAGAAAGGAACGGACAAGTCAAATGGCAGGAAGGAATGAGTGGCAAGTCAACGCTAAAATGGTACAGCAGGAAACAGAAACCAGAGGGAGTACACTGGCATGTAGGAGACTGGGGGAGCAAACTATTGTTTAAAGCAAGAACAGGAACCCTGGAGGTAAACGGCAGGAACAGGGACGGGGGAAACCAGGACTGTAGCTGTAGGACAGGGCAGATGGAAACAGTAGAACACCTAATAGTGGAATGCAGCAACTATGAGAGGCAGAGAGGGGAGTTGATGGCAGGAGTAGTGATGGTAATAGGCGGAGAGGAGTGGGCTACGAGACTAGAGGAGGAAAACGGGGCGATCTGCACGGTGTTGGGGCTGTATGGAGACAAAAAGGAAACAGAAAGAAGATTGGTAAAGTTGGCAAAAGTGTTCCTCGCGCAGTGCTGGGAAAAAAGGGCACAAATGTCCGAATAAGTGAATATAAGTGGCTTTTTTTCAGGTTAGAAAATTACATAACGCTGAAAAGAAAGTTGTGTGAATAAGAAGGGAGGAACGAGAGGAGGAGGACCTAAGAAGCGATACAAAGCGTTACAGGTCAAAAGAAGAAGAAGAAGAAGAAGGGTCTGGGTTTATCCCCGAACCTGGGGTGGGTTTCATCAAAGTTCCCAAGTCCTTGGAAGTGTGCTCAAGGAGTCCCAAGCGTGCGAGAAACCTTGGGCATGTTTCACGAAAGCTCCCAAGCCTTGGAACTCTGCCTATCTCGCTCGCCGCCTTGGGAGGCTGTGCGGGGTCTCCCAAGCGCTCCCAAGGAAGGTTCCAAGCGTCAGACTGTAAACATGGCAGCCCGTGAACAACCCCGCCAGCACCGACCAAGGAATTTTCGCCCGAGAAGGGACATCTTTAACCTTCTCGCGCACAGTAAGATACTAGAACATGCGCAAATAAAAATAGAGGAAAAATATATATAAACAATAGACACTCGTTTCAAGTCTCCGTATAGAGTATTGTAGACAATAAATCCTAAGTACCAACTCTTCCACACTTGCTATCTCGAAATTTTGTGGGCCAACTTTTTTAGCCGAATATATGTTTCGAAGCGGAATTTAGTGAGGATTCTTATGGTATCCTCAAAATCTTTGTACGCCTATTAGTTCCTGAGTTACACCAAGAAAATGTATTTTTTCCTCTCCCGTCAGAGTAGGCTAACAACTAAAAATCGCTCCACGTTCCTCATTTACGTTCCTTAGAAAGGTTGCCATATGTTACCTCTAAGAAACTTATCCCAACAAATGACACTCCAAATTTTACGCACTTTCACCGAAAATTTAATTTTTAATAATTTTTTTCGCTTTTATGACGCGTTTCGCGTCATCGTGCGCCAGGACCTTTTACTTTGATGACGCGAAACGCGTCATCGTGCGCGAGAGGGTTAACGAGTACGATGACACCGAGTTCAAGAAAAGGTACAGGGTGGATCGTGCTGGCCTGTTGTTCGTTACTGACTTGGTGCGACACGTGATTGGCAACAGGACTGAGAGGAGCCGTGCGGTCACAGCGGAGCTGAAAGTGGCGTTGATTCTGCGAAACCTCGCCACCGAGAAAATGCAGCAGTGCAGCGCAGATGACTTTGGAGTTTCCCGGGCCACAGTCAGCAGAATCATCACCCAGACCGTGGATGCTCTCGTGACACAAGAGAATATGAGGCGGTTCATGGGCTTCCTTTTAAACCGGGGGGAGCAGCAGAGAATGAAGGCGGAGTTTGCCGAAATTGCTGGTTTTCCCGGTGTGGTGGGTGCTGTTGATGGCACCCACGTAAGAATAGTGGCCCCACATGAGCACGAAGAAGTGTACGTCAACCGCAAGAACTACCACAGCATCAATGTGCAAGTGTTATTTGATGCACAGTACAAGCTGCGGGCCATGGTGGCGAGGTGGCCAGGGTCTACTCACGACTCACTAATGTTTGTTTACACCGTGGTGCCCTTGAAGATGCAGACGGAAAAAAAATACGTGCACATATTCCTTTCAATGAAGATACTATCGCTGTATTTCAACTAAATATCAATTGTTTATATTTATAATTCCATAATTATATATAAGAAGTGTAATTTAGGTTAACTGAAGACATATTAGACGTCAAAGCGACGCAGAAGATTGGCAACGCTGGTTACTCCCAAGACCGCCCCCAATCCTTGGAAGTGCTTGTGCGCCACAAGCACTTCCAAGGATTGGGGGCGGTCTTAGGAGTAACCAGCGTTGCCCAAGAAATTCTCCCAACTGTGCGTGACGTCACCACGCTTGGGAGAGCACTATGATGAAACCCACCCCTGGTTCCGGGTTTTGTGTCAAATGGAAGATGCTATAAAAGGACGGCCTTTATCTCCACTCTTGGAACGCTGGCAGTTACTGCTGCAAGAATTTCTTTTACACTATGATAGATACAGCAAACACTGCTCTCATTCACATGCCCAGCCAGCACACACACATGGGGCCCACATGGGTATTGGTGGGATTGGTGGGCATGGGTAGGGGATGGGGAAATGCATGGTTTTTATATGGGACTCAGGTGGGTTTCCCACAAAAGTAAATATTTTTCCACAATGCTATAACAGCACAGGAAATTGTCTAAACGACCGAGAAAATTAACCAAGAGACAATTATTAAAAAATGTACGCGTGACTTGGCAGACAAATGATTTATGGGTACAACGTGGGACCTATGTGGGTTTCCCACACATATATTATTTCTTTCATTAATACTCCAACAATGAAATATATTGTCAAAACTATTGTAAAATCATCTTGGAGGCAATTCCTTTAAGATTTATATGTTGTCTGGCGGATGAATATGGGTGCAATATGGGACCCATGTGGGCTTCCCACAATGGTATATTACAACTGAAATGGGTGTACGAGTGCTTAATTGTTTTTGTAGGCAAGGGAAACAGGCAATTGGTGCAGACTGTAACCGAGTCTGCATGGCAATGATTGATTGATTGATATATTTTTCGTGGACTGCCTTGCCGTAAAATCAAAATATCCGTTACGTAATGGGTTTTTTTTTTTGCCGAAATGTTTGAGTAATATTGAAATAAGGCCAACAGATAGTTTACAGACGTATCAGATGATTTCTTCTTGTCGCAATTTGTAAAATTATATATTATCTTGCTTTAAATATTATTTATTAAGCAGGGTTGGAGTAATTACAATTCAAAATCTTAATTACAATTACAATTACAATTACATTATTAAAACTTTAAATTGCAATTATATTTACAATTACTCATGTGAAGTTCAATTACAATTACAATTACAATTACTATAAGAGACAGTCAATTATAATTACAATTATAATTACTCAGCTTCCAACAGTAAGCTTTGGTTGAAAAGAAAAACACTAGCATCGTGCTGTTGTCATTTATTGAAGAGAGAGAGAGAGAGAGAGAGAGAGAGAGAGGGGTGGATGTAGGCTAAACGGGTAGGCAGAGGGGGAGGGAGAAGGGGTGGTACAGTAGGTGGTGGGGACTGGGGGAGTGGTGCTATACATACAGACAGATAAACAGGATAGGCGGGAAGGGAAATGGAGAGAGGGAATAGGGTGAGGGCAAAGGATGAAGAGAGGGTGTGGGTCGAAAGAAGGAAGAAAGGAGAAGAGAGGGAGAGACATAATGACACACACAGAGCCAGCTACTAGGCTACTACTTTCCTATCAGCACAAGCCTAGCTACACCTACAGCGATTAACTTTCCAACAAATTAGCCTATTACTATGACACTGGTCACCATCACCACTAATCACTATTACATAATTTCGTCATGACATCATCCAATGAACTATCATCACCATCTCAGCTACTACAGTCATCATCATCATTCATCAGGGAACAGATTACTATACAATGTCTTTCTTACCTTTACAATAGAAAGTCAAGAGGAGGACTTTGCCGTTTGACGGTCTAGGAAGCAATGAAATATGTCCCAGTCCACCAAACAGGGAAAAGTGGACGCGTCTGATTCTCGTACAATACGTAGGTTGTCCAGTAAGGGTTGCCAAACTTCATCATATACAGTATTTACATATTTGCCACCATAGCAGTAAAAACAAGGATTATCAGAATTTTAGTAGGACTTACTTTTTTCGCAATTACAATTAAATTACAATTACTTTATAATGTAATTAATTATAATTACAATTACTTCATTAAGTTTTATATACATCCAATTACAATTACAATTACATACTTTAATGTAATTAATTACATTTCAATTAAATTACAATTACAATTACTCCAACCCTGTTATTAAGTATTTTGTATGGTTAAAAACCACATTTTATTGTCTTATTGTCCAGGGGGAGGTACTGCCCCCTCCCTTGTTGTGCTTTCCTTCCTACCATTGTATCTTTTTAATTTCATGGTGCTGCCTACACATGTATTAATAGTTGTATAATGTCCTGCCTGGGGGTTGGGATGGCATGTTCCTCCCTTCTCCCTTGTTGTTTACCTGCAATCAATTATTGACATTGACTTTTTTATATGATAAAAAAAGTGCATTCTTTTTATGCAATAATATTTTTCATTGTTGAACTAGAAGATGCATTATATTATAACCCAGCAGAGACTTAAAAAGTCGACATTCATTTTGGCCCAGCGGTTGCTGTAAACACAGTACAGCATTTAGGAAGCCTGCTACCCTTAGATACAAAGTCAGACTGGAACGAATGGATGACGCGAGATTGGCACGGAAGGTTTACTTGTGGAGTGTGCATGAGAGCAAATGGATTAAAAACTGCATGAGAATGGTTGGTGACAGTGGTATGCGAGTCAGGTGGGTGAGCAGAGAGGAAGGGAGGCGTTTCTTTGAATGGAAGGTGACTGACAGAAATAGTGAGGGCCTAGAATGGAATGTGAGAAAGTGGAAGAAAGAGATAGACAGTGCAGTGAAAGGTGACGGTCTGAGGAGGTGGAAGCATGTGATGGAGCGAAAGACTACTTTGGAGTGGTACAGGGAAAAGGAAGCCCCGCAGTGTGTCAGCTGGTATGATGGAAGCCTGGGTGGTGATCTTCTCTTCCAAGCTCGAGCGCAGTGTATGAATGTGAATGCAAGAAACTACAGGTGGTCTGAGTCCCGCAGCAAAGTGTGTCAGATGTGTGACAGGGGTGTGGATGAAACTGTCGTGCATGTGATACTGGTGTGGAGGTACCGAGAGAAAGGACGGAGATGATGAGGTGGCACTGAGTGAGATGGGCTGATGTGAATGGGAGGATTGCAAGGACAGAGAGGGAATGGATGCTGCTGCTGCTGGGACTGAGTGATGAAGCAAATGATAGAATTATAGAAGCCATGAAGAGTTTTCTGGAAAAGATGTGGTGTGCAAGAAATAGGGAATTGGAAGATTTGTAATGGATACTGCCTGTGTTGTTTTTATTTTTACAGGGCGTGCCGATACGAAGGCCTGACTCTCCAACGGGTCACCTGTACAGCAAGAGCAAGAGCAAGAGCAAGAGCTGGGGCGTGGCGGAAACATAATAGTTTGCGTATTTTCCACCTACATTATCAACATAGCTGGGCGTTATCGCGATAAGTTATCGCGATACTTTATCGTTGATAACAAAATCGGATTATCGACCATCCGCTACTTATTTAAATATATATCGGTATCTTCGTTACTTTTGTAACCAAACCAGCGATAATCGCTACTCTTTTTCCGCCTCAGAAAAAAAACGTTGTCTCCCTACTGCGCATGCGTGGCCCGGTGTTGTATGATAAATCTTCGAGATATGAAATATCTTCGGTGATGAGATTTCATACTTAGATCATGGAAATTAAAACACTATGTTATTTTTTTTATGCTACTCAAAAATCAATATATCATAGAGAAAAATCATTAAACTTTGGCACCAAAATGATTATTCACTGCCTCAAATTTGATATTCCATATTCGTTTGTGACCATGCCATGATACTGAAGGCACCCGGTGTTGTGTTATTTGGTGTCCCATCGTCAAAAGCTGGGGCTTTTGTATACAAACACTGGTCTCTCGTGAACTGCGCATGCTCAGACCATCAAGTGTAGACCTGGGCCCGTATCCTCAACAACTATTAATACTAAACTTGGTATTAACTTTCGACTTTGGTATTAACTTCACTCAAAGTGTATCCTCAACAACTATTAGCCTAATACCTACTCTTACTCTTACTCTTACTCAGAACACCCCTGCAACCCCACCGGCTGTGGTGACTGCAGCTGCCGAGGGAACGGCCGAACCTCGCCATGGCCAGACGGGTCCTTCACCTTCACCTGCCGATCCTCCACTGCAGTGGGAGGCCACACTCAGGTGCTGCTGGCGCAGTTTGCTTCCCTGACTCAGCAGGTGGCTGAGCTCCATCATCGGATCACCCCACTCCTTGACCGGCAACCACCCCCTCCTGAGCAGTGAGTGTGTCCGCCTCTTAACTTGGAATGTCAACGGGCTACATGCCCGCTTCACTGACCTTCACTCCTATGTCATCACTCATAGGCCAGATATCGTTGCTCTTCAGGAGGTTGGGCCACGGGTGTCGGACCTGAGGGGGTATGATTTATATGTCTTAGATGGCGCAGCAGGCAGTACCCGGGGGATGGCTACGTATGTCAGACAGGGGACGGCGATAGTTTTTGAGGACATGGGTATTAATGAGGGCATTGAATATATCACTGTTTCTTTACTCCATATGGGTGAAACCCTATTTTTTGTTAACACGCATGTTCATGCGGGGGCTTTAAATCTTGCTAACTTTCCTGATTATGTTCATGAGGAGCCGACTGTTCTTGTGGGGGATCTTAACTCTCGCCACCGAGATCTTGGTAGTCACCGCACCAATAATGTCAATGGTGTCCGCTGGAAGGGCTTCCTTGATGCCTCTGAGACGGCTGTCCTCACGGGGGATAATGTGCCCACACATGTTCAGGGGGGCAGGTTAGACTATGTCACTCTTTTTAACATGCCAGCTTTTACTGCCCAGACCCTTATTTCCAGGTGTTTGCTGAGTGACCACTTTGCCCTGGAGACGACCATCCTGATCCAGCCTGCCCCTGCTGTGTCCCGGAAGCGGTTGGCTGTCCCTGCTGCCCGGATGCCGCGCCTCGTTGCCGAAGTCGGGGCGTGGTACCATACTGTGAAGGGAGCCTTTACCGACGCCGCCTCGTTGTACCACGGCCTGCTGGACACCGTCGAGAGTTTTGTTGCAGCTGGCAGGGCCCCTCCAAGGCCCGCCAAGCGCCGCCTGCAGACCTACGCCTCGGACCCGGCTGTCTCCAACTGTCAGCGGACCCTTGCCTCGTACCAGCGGCGCTGGCAGCAGGACCCCGCCGATCGGGCTGCCCGCGATGCCATGGTCGCTGTGGCGCGCCACCTCACTGAACTCAGACAAGAGGCCCGGTCACGACACTGGGTCGCCTTCCTTGCCAGCGTGCGCAAGACCTGCTTCCTGCGGGAGGTTTGGCACCATGTCAACAGGGTGAGAGGGAGGACCAAACGGCTGGTGAGTGACCCTGACCCTGCGGGCCAGGCCCAGGACCTGATGCGCCAGTGGCAGAGGGCCTCCTCCCTTGGTGGTCTCCCTGCACAACACCAGGCCGAACTTGCCCGCCACAGGGAGCGGCGGATGGCCCTCGTTCAGCACCACGTCACACTTCTGGATGACACATGTGTCCCCATTACCCACGATGAACTCCTTCTTGCCGTCAAACATGGCAAGTCGACAGCCCCGGGTCACGACAGGTTGACTTACGACATTCTTAATGCCTTACTCGTTGTGCAAGGTGACAACCCCCTGCTTGATCTGTTCAACATGTCGTTTGCCGCAGGTTGCCTCCCCCCTCCGTGGAAAGCTGCATTGATCGTTCCCATCCCCAAGGGTGATGGCACCTTTCGCCCTATCTCCCTGACGAGCTGTGTGTGTAAACTGTTAGAGCGGGTGATCTTGAACAGACTTCTCTATAAGCTGGGGGACCGGCTCTCCCCAAACTTACATGGGTTTATGAAGGGCCGTTCCACAAGTGACTGTTTTCTTAAGTGCCTTAGTAATCCAGACGTGAATTGTCGCGCTTTTGTGGACTTAAAAGGGGCCTTTGATAGGGCCAACAAGGATGTCATAATGGAGGAACTCACTCTGCAGGGTGTCCGTGGAAGACTCTTAAGCTGGATCAGGGACTATTTGTATGGTAGGAGGGCGCAAGTGGTCTTCCAGGGTGCTACCTCCACGGAGGAAGTGTTTGAGCTGGGCACACTGCAAGGGGGCGTCCTCAGCCCCATGCTTTTCAACATTTTAATGGACAAAATTGCTCGGTGGCCCTTTCCGGGCAATACTCAGGTCATTATCTATGCAGATGACATCCTTGTGCAATGCAGCAGTCCTGCTCTTCTCAGTTTAGCTTTGGAGCAGCTGTCAGCGCTGTGTGAACAAATGGGCCTTGTCATCAATGAAACTAAGACGAAATTTTAAGCCAGTGGGAGGAGAGTTTCTCACCTGCCCAGCGTTAATGGCACTCCTTTAGCTAGAGTTCCTACATACAAGTACTTAGGCGCCCCTGTCAGCTTCCAGAAATCTGTGCAGAGCGTCACTCATGTTCAGGACATCTGCCTTCCTAGGTTAGCTCCTCTTAAGGTTTTGGCTAACAGGGGCCTTGGAGTCGGCATCCCTGTCCTCAGGATGTTTTACCTTTCTGTCGTCAGGTCCCTCATTGATTATGCTGCCCCTGTTTTGGTACAGTTTAGTGCGGCACAACTTCACCCCTTGGAACTTATTCAAAATGAGGCCATGCGCCTCATTCTGGGGTGCCCCAGAACTGTCAAACTTGAGGTCATGAGGGCAGAACTCAATCTGCCTCATGTTGTGGACAGAATCTGGGAAATTACTTGTCGCACCGTCAGCCGCCTGCTTCGTGCTGGTGCAGTGCCCCTTCACCAGGCACTGGTAACTCTGCACCGTGACTCCAGGGCTCCTGTTACCTCCTACCTTAGGAAAATTTATCTCATGTTAGCAGAGACGGGTGTGTTAGAAGCGTGCTTAGGCCTAGTTTACTCCCCGGCCCAACCTGCCTGGCCTCCCTATCGTGTCAGTGTAGACGTTGAACAACTACCTTTCCCTAAACATGATTGGCTTCCCCATGTCCTCCAGGATCACTTCATGGTCAAACTGTCCAAGTACCCCTGTGTTCGGGCTGTCCATGTGTACTGTGATGGCTCCGTAGATGGCAGCAGGTCGGGCTGTGGCGTGTTTATCCAGGATTACGCTTCCCCCACCCAGTACACTGTTACCAGGCGGCTGCCGGGGTACCTGTCCTCGACCCGGGCTGAGCTGTATGCCATCCTTGAGGCTCTCCACACTGTAGCAGCTTTGCACGAAAATGTCTACTTGTTTGTCGATAGCCAGGCTGCATTGCATGAACTTGTGTCCTCCCCTGCCGACTGTGATCTTGTAGCTAAGTGCCTGACTGCCGTCCGTGCCCTTGAGGCCGCAGGTGCCACAGTCCACTTCACCTGGGTGCCCTCTCATGTGGGCATCCAGCTCAATGAGAAGGCAGACTGCCTTGCCCGACGAGCCCTTCAGGATGACACAGTGGACCCTGGCACTGACTATACGCTTAGCTATGTTAAGAATAGACTTAGGCATTATTCACGTGATAGCATTGCCACCCAACTCAGACACTGCTGTGACAATGGCAGCGCCAGCAGCCTCCACTATGTTAGTGTCTCCCAGCGCTGTGTTTACCCCTATGGGCGACACAGTGCCCCTCAGGATGTGGTAGCAATGCGCCTTAGGCTAGGCTATAGGTACTACTGGGAGGTTAGTAACTCCCCTGGTGTCTGCTGCACGCTCTGTGCCAGGCCGAGGGGCCACACGCTGCATCACTGTGTCATGGAATGCCCTCTCATTGCTAAGTTTAAGCCACGGGACTGCCTTGACCTGCCCCAGACAATTTGTTGGCTCCTGAACCATGATGTCCTCCCTGCTATCCTCAAAGAACACCCTCAGTTTGCACCAAGGTGGTGATGCCGTGTGTGGCAGCCTGAACTACTGCCGTGCTATACAAGGCTGTGATCTCTGCAGTATTTTACTTTAAGGACTAGTATTTACTCTATCTCTGTATTCATTCCCATCTAGTGCTTGGGCAATGTTCTCCGTCCCCACATTTTATTGTCTTATTGTCCAGGGGGAGGTACTGCCCCCTCCCTTGTTGTGCTTTCCTTCCTACCATTGTATCTTTTTAATTTCATGGTGCTACCTACACATGTATTAATAGTTTTATAATCACACTCTGTCCTGCCTGGGGGTTGGGATGGCATGTTCCTCCCTTCTCCCTTGTTGTTTACCTGCAACAATAAACTATCAATCAATCAATCAATCAACTTGAGAGTGCTGGCGAGGACTTCTAAACACTTAATAGTAAAGTTAATAGTGAATCCCAGACCCAGACCCATATCAACATGGCCACCGGACTTCCTCGTCCAGCCCGCCTCCGCAATTTAGTTTGATAGGGCGCTTTGGAACTGTATAACGATGGTGAACTTGTCAAGACATACATATTAGACCGTGCAGGAATGGAGTATGTGACTGATTTGGTGAGAAGAGAGCTACAAGATCCAGTTCAAAGGGTGCATTCCCTCACCCCGGGGTTGAAAGTGATTTTGACTTAAAGGTACTTGGCTACAGGAAAAATGCTGCAGTGTTCAAGTGATGAGTTAGGGGGTAAGCCAGAGTAGTGTAAGCAGGGTGATTGTGGAAACTCTGGCCGCCCTCAGTGACCCGTAGGTAGTTGGGAGGTTTATCCAGTCTCCCCTTGATAGGGTGGAGATCCGTGTAAAGCAAGCAGAATTCTACCAACTTGCCGGTGTTGTGGGAGTGATAGACTGTACCCATGTGAAAATAATGGCACCAAAGGAAAACGATGTAGTTTATGTCAACAAAAAAAAAAATAAACATAGCTTGAACATACAATTAGTGTTTGATGCCTTTGTTATTGATTAAAATGTGAAATATTCAAGTTAAGGAAAACAAAACATGGGAAAAAACTTTTATTTGTAGCAGAAAGGTACACACATGCAAATGAAAAAGATGACATTAAAATTGCATTAAAATGTCATTTAGAATATGATTTATAATTATTGCTGCTGGTTATTCATATCGAGATAATGGTGGTAAGAAAGCTTGTTAGAGACGTCTGCCAGTGTGAGGGAGGAGGAACGAAAGGTCGAGGTGACCACATCGCGAACATCATGACTTATAAGTGAAGTAAAACGAGGTTACTTGGTTTCTGTTTACAAAGTTCCAAGTGGAAAAACAACTCTATTGTGAATTCAGTGTATACTTTTCTGGAGTATTGTGTTTACTCAGTGAATTGGTGACCAATTTGTTGCTATTTGTGTCTTGCTTGAAGATATTCATCATTGGATTCAAAGCTATGGTATTAATGTGCAATAGTCATCATAACAAAATACGTAGTAATTAATTATATATGTCAACCTATTTATTTTCATGAGATCATGGTATGACCACTGAAAAACATAGCTTTTTATCTTGGCTCCATTACAAATTCAGTATATAATTACTCTATTAGTGGAATCTAGTTTTCAGCATCTTTTATTATTATGCCAATATTCTAAGCACTCAGCTTGCAAACATGCTTAGGTTTATGTTGTCAGCTTGGGTCGGACTTATGTGAGCACTTTACCAAGTGACCTAAGATTACTCAATGCTCGCAAAGCTATGGTATTAACGTGCAATGGTCATCATACCAAAATACGTAGTAATTAATTATATATGTCAACCTAATTATTTTCATGAGATCATGGTATGATCGCTGAAAACATAGCTTTTTTTATCTTAGCTCTATTACAAATTCAGTATATAATTATTCATATATTCAATAAAGTAGTGGAATCCAGTTTTCAGCATCTTTTATTATTATGCCAATATTCTAAACACTCAGCTTGCAAACACGCTTAGGTTTATGTTGTCAGCTTGGGTCGGACTTAGGTGAACACTTTACCAAGTGACCTAAGATTACTCAATGCTACCATATAGGTATACTACATCTTTGATTGTGAGTTCATCAGAGAGCACTGGAGAGCAGCATGAGTCTAATTAGGTGCTAATGAATATCCTGCCTGCATCACAGACTACATAAAATGCAAATATGATCGGTGCCTAAAGGTGTTATAAGCTAATGCTCATCTCCGTGACATTGGCCCTTGAGCCTGTGGTGGGAGGGAGCCCATTACCTCGGGACACAGGACCAGTTTGACATCCGGGTTACCACAGTTTCCCCAGGTAGTCATTTATCGACCAGCCTGAGAGGGAGGATGATCAGCTGGGTGAGCTGCACGCCGACTGCCCGGGCCGGGATTCGAACCTGGGCCCGCGTAGAAGCCAGGCATGCTGACCACTAGACCACGGAGGTGTATTGGAGCCCAATCTCAAGTGAACCCACTCACAATGGCACACAATTTTTTTTCTGGTAAATTTTGTGCTTTGAATGAATTTGCTAACCATTTCTGTCGAAAAACAGCACAGATTATTTTTCACCCCTTCCACCCTAACCTCCTCAGTAATAAAAAAAAAAAAGTGAAAATCATAGCCTTGAGGCAGTAATATTCAGCCCCAGCATCAAAAAATTATACTGCTGCCCTATGAAAGGCATCACTTAACTCCGATGAAGTAGGTGGTGACTGTGGTGGAGCAGCTTCATTGTCATCCCTTGCAGTGGCAGGTGTCATTGGGCCAGCAGATGATGAAGCAGTGGCTGGTGTCATAGGGCCAGCAGATGATGAAGCAGTGGCAGGTGTCATTGGGCCAGCAGATGATGAAGCAGTGGCAGGTGTCATTGGGCCAGCAGATGATGAAGCAGTGGCTGGTGTCATAGGGCCAGCAGATGATGAAGCAGTGGCAGGTGTCATTGGGCCAGCAGATGATGAAACAGTGGCTGGTGTCATAGGGCCAGCAGATATTGAAGCAGTGGCTGTTGCCGGAGCAGCTAATGGTATCTTTTCCACAAGTAATGAACAATGTGCTGGGATGGTCTTTAGCAATACTGATAAAGTGTGTATCTACAAAGAATATGAATTTAAGGGTGATTAATAAATTGTTTTAATATGAATATAAAAGTTTTTGCCAAAAACATACAGGCCAGTCAATATTTCACTGCTACTTGACTGTTGCTGCTGTCCTATCCCTTGCACATCATGTCAATGCTGAATGGCTCTGGTATCCCTTCAAATACATGAGACGAGCAACCTATGATGTCATACACCAGTTTATCTACCACAGTTAATGTCATAGTTATACAGGCAGGCGCCTGCGTATCTGTGGTGCCACACGTGTGGGGCACTCAGGTGCTGGGGGAAATGTCATTGTTATGAAGGGGCAGGGGTAAACCAGTGTATGCTGTGAGGCCTTGGTGTGGAAGTTCCCTGTCTGAACTGTGCAACTAATCCCCCATACAGTGAGGGCCTTTTTTACTCCCTCAGGGGCTGTGAAGCTGAGAGAGTGGTGTACATGGGTGTGAGTGTGTGAGTAAGTGTGTGCCTGGCTAGGCTAAAACCCTTCACTGGGGGAAGACAACCAAGGTATTTAGATAGATTGATAGTCATTGACAGATGAACATTAAAAAAATTTCTATATCAAATATGCAGTTCACTGCTATGAACTTATTAACTTTAAGCTGAAATAAAGGCATTGTGGCCAGTATAGCTGCATTCTGTGAGCACATAAAAAACTAACTAATATAAGTTTTACATTTAAAGACATAACAACTAAAAAAAATTACCAGTCTACCGCTGCTCATTCTTGCACTTGGCAATGAGAGGCTTTGATTTTTGTTGTAAGTTGTACCAACGCCTCTCACAGTCATCCTGCGTACGGGGTCCACTCCCAGGGAAGGCACTGTCAGGGTATAAATGTGAAGCAAGTTTCTTAATCGTTTCACTATGGCATGCTTTTTATTTCCCATACCTTCTCCAATAACATTTAATACATGCTGTGATGGAAAGCTAAATCAGTACCAGTATTTTATTTACATGCATCAAAAGACATTAACTTTTTAGTTGTTATGAACATGGCCATAAATACTACTTTTCTTTACCTACTTTTCTAAAATGCTTTTCTCTAAGTAGGATGATATTACACAATACAGCTATACAAAAAAAATCAAAGCATTAATCTTAATTCCATTCTTTTGAGTACTTTTAACCTAACATTATATCACCAGAAACTGTTTGACCAATGCTATCAAAATAATATTTTAATCTTACTTTACCATTCTCATCAAATCTACCTATTCCAATATAGTCTTAACATAAAATACTTGTAAAAGTGTTGAGAGTCTGGCATGCCCAACCCAACCCCCCCCCAAAAAAAATCTCAATAAAGAATAAATAAAATAACAGGTAAATATGACTTGACTCTCTTATACTAACCCCCTTTCCACCCTAACAAACTTGGGGACCTACCATGTTAGGTTAGGATGTGTCAGGTAGGACAGGTTTAGCAGGAGTTGGTTTAGTTATGTTAGATTGTTGAGGGAGTGGGGGTTGCAGCAGAAATGGTCATGATGATGCTATTCATGTGAAGCAGTAGGAAAAAGTATGTTCTGTTTGGAAACTCTGTGGTTGTGTTTGTATACAAAAATACCCATTTGACGAGGTTAGGTTAGTTTGCAAGTTACTTGAATCATGAATATGTGAATATGTAACAAAAAAATAAAAGCATTAACCTTAATTTCATTATCTTGAGTACATTCCAATCTAACATTATATCACCATAATCTGTTTGACCAATGCTATAAATATACTATTTTAATCTTACTTTACCATTTTCACAAAACCTACCTATTCCCATATAGTCTTGACATAAAGTACTTGTAAAAGTGTCCATAGTCTGGCATGACCAATAAAAAAATAATAATAAACAAATAAAAAAAAATAAAGAATAAAAACAGGGCAAATATGCCTTAACTATCTATACCAACCCCCTCTTCCCCACCAACAAACTTGGCATGTTAAGTTAGGATGTGCTCGGTAGGACGGAGCAGGTTTGGCATGGTTAGGTTTAGTTATGTTGGGTTGTTGAGGGAGAGGGGGTTGTGGCAGAAATGGTCATAATGAAACTATTCAGATACAGAATAAAAAGGTATGATCTGTTTGGAAGGTCAGTGGTTGTGTTATTTTGCAAAAAATACCCAATTGATTAGGTTAGGTTAGTTTGTAAGCTGATTGAACCATGAATATGTGATTACTAACATTGTTACAGCTTCTGCCACTTCAGTCCACGCTCTCTTCTTATCCTCAGGGGTGATGCTCTTCCCATAACACCCTCTGATTATACGTATTTTTTCTTGAATTTGATGTAAGAAGACCGTTTCATCTGGCGACCAATTAAACTTACTCCTTTTCTGCGCAGGTTCTCCGGCCCGTAGATCATTGTGGCAGATGACGTGGTTATGGTGCGTTAATTTCAGCAGAGCAAGTCGTGACGCAGGCGGGGAGATACGGGCATTGACGAGTGACGGAGTGAAAACAGCCTTTGAGGCTGCTTCTGTCTGCCACAAAACTCAGTATTTTCTTGTGTTTGCCATTTATTATGTTTCTGTTGTACATTTATACATCTTTTCTTTATTTTTCTTTTGAAATATATACTTAATTCATGTCGGATGTTTACGTTTTGCACGGAGGCGTCCTTAGCAACGAGCCCGCCATAAAGAAGAAGAAGAAGAAGATAATAGTAGCCAGGATTTGCTAATACCTACACTCAAAGTTGACGAGGATAGCTTTTACTCTTAATAATTTGAAACTATTAACTTTGATAGTAGCTTTAAGAGTAAAAGTTAATGGCTCTCGAGGATACGGGCCCAGGGGCCGTATACACAAATATTCTAAGAATAATACTAAGCCTTGCACTTAACAACTTTTAGCTAAGCATAGGCCCTTAAGTATTACTTAGAATTCCCCTTAGCGGACTCTAAGCTAAGTATTTTTTGAGCAAAATACCGGTATGAAGTGCATCGCCTAGCAAAACGATCACTTGCAAAAGCATTGTATATAGCTACCACAGTGCATATTATGCAAAGATGAAATAGCTATAATGCATTCAACATGTTATCTATCTGTACACAAAAGCTTGTTTGGAAACAATAGACACAACAGTGAAGTAAATGATCGACATAAACGAGCCTTCTTCTTCTTCCTCTTGTGGTCTTTATTGCCCATGATCGTTATATAGGTGCATCTTTTCATGTTTCCGGTGTACATCCACTATTCTTTTATGTGTTTTGGTAAAATATGTATATTACTGCCTCGACGTCGTCTCCTCAGCCGCCGGTGACAACAAAGGCGTAGCGCGAAGCGTATCACACGGAATTACCAAATAATAAAAGTAAACAAGTCAAAACAAACTAAATCTAACCAGACCTGACCAAACCTAACTATGCCTAGCCTATAGCCAACCTAACCTGACCCCTCTACCGCCAAAATGCAATGTGCTAAGATGCGTTAATTCACACTCCTCAATAGTTTGAAGTTTCTTCAATATTCAAGCTGTTTGTCACTGTACTGTATTCAGAGACCAACATACAACACATAATGCATTAGCCTCACGTGAGATGGCTACCATAATTTCAGACTCGTGTGTTCAGTGACTTTCTTGTTTATTTATTTTGATATATATCAACTTTCAGTCAGGTTACTCGGGTATATCTTTACCTCAGTGGGTCAAGGCACACAATCACTAGTACTATTATAAAATGTTCTAATGTTTCCCGAGCTTCTACACCTATCTGCTGTACTAAAGATAGGTATAGGTACTTCTCCATTCATGGAGGCCACTTTTCTCAACTATCTTTGACAGGTCTTCCATTCACATTGTTTCACTCTGCTCCAGTGTCATCATATGCTTTCCCTCTCTGTACATTTCCTTTCACCAAAGGGGATTGTCTTGAATTTCCAGTGTTTTATTAATTTGGCCCACCGGTGTTCACTCATTTCCTCTCTTTGAAACTCAGCTTCCCCTTTGTTAACCTTTCTCAGAAGCTCCACCCCATTTCCCCTGAGAGCATGTGAACACTATCATGCCAACTGGTCTTGAATGACTTCTAATCTCCCGACATCTTGTGTTAGTCCTGCTGACCCATACAAGATAGCTGTGGGGTTACTACCTTCCCCATACAAAGGCAACTTCCATATTCATACTGGCTAATTTCCCTTCTCTACCACTGATGCTAACACCTGTAATTTTCCCTACCTTGGCTTCATTTACTTTTCTTTGTGCTTTCTCCTATGGCCTCCTTGCTTATCTCAAATCCTAAATAACCTTGTGTTTCTATTACCTCTAAGATATTGTTTCCCAGCATCCGCTGTCCTACTGCTGGTGTGAATTTCCATTATTATGTTTAAAGATAAGTTTCCATTCCATACCAAAGTCATTTAGGATCAGGCAACGTCCTTCCACTAATACTACATCATCTGCATAACCTAGGCAAAGCAATACAGCTTCTGATGTGTGGGGCTTTATTACTGTTGTCTATAATATCCACATATACACATGGAGGAGGGGGGTTATGAACAGAAAGGATTAATTGATTATGTGGCAGTAGATGGAAGACTGAGAAAGGATATTTGTGACACGAAGGTAGTAAGTGGAATGTTCGATGGGTCTGACCATCTTGCAAAAGTGGGTGTTTGAAAAGAAAGGTGAAGTAAAAAAGGAAATACTGAAGATAGAAAAGTTACAGGAAAAGAAATAAAAGATGAGTATAACATGAAATGGCAGAGGCCTTAAGTGAAAAATGGGAGTGTGAAAGATAGTACAGATAGATATTGAAAAAGTTTTTGGAACATTCAAAGTAGTGTTAACTACAACAAAAAAGTGGTAGGAATGAAAGTGGTGAGGGATGGAAAAATAAAAGGAAATTCATGGTGGACAAAAGATAAGGAGGATAGTAAAAGAATAAAGGGAACTTTTTAAGAAAACTCAAGAAAGAAATGTGGCTGAGCAAGTAAAAAGGGAAAGGAAAAAGAAATATAGAGAATGCAAAATGTAATTAAAACAAGCAATAAAAGAAAGCAAGAAGAGAGTTGATGAAGACTTTGGAAAAAGACTAAGTGAAAAGGGAACACAAAATCATATTGGAAAGAAGTAAAAAACGAAAGAAATGCATCACCCCAATAATATCTCCCCAAGTAAAATTAATGAAGTTATGGATGAGAATGGAAAGATGTTGAAAGACGGGGAAGCTGTGAAAACTTAATGAATTTTGATGATGGACGTCCAGCAGCTGTAACAACAACAGTTTTGAGTGGAGGTAGAGGAGGAGTATATAAAGAAAGAAGTATAACATATGAACAAGTAAATCAAGCAATGAAAAGATTAAAAAATGGAAAAGCAGCAGGAACTGATGGAATCAATCAGATATTTTTCTTCAGAGTCAATTGGATTGGATTGCATTGTGGGATGTTTTAAAGATTTACAGTGTGGGAGGAAAACTGCTCAGTGCAATAAAGTCTTTCTATGAGGATGCATCTGCATGTGTCAAAATTACTGGAGAAACAAGTGAACATTTTGAGTTAAAAGTGGGATTAAGGCAGGGGTGTGTCATGTCACCGTGGTTGTTCAATATCTATATGGATGGTGTCATGAGAGAAATGAAGGACAAAGTTGGGACGTTGGAGTAAAAATGTATGCTGAGGGAAGGAAGTGGGTGATGAATTCAATCCTGTTTACTGATGACACGGTGCTCATTTTGATAGTGTATGTAAAAGGAGAAAGCTGAAAGTAAATGTCAACAAAAGTAAAGTGATGGTTTGTGAGGGGAGTAAAAGTGAGGTTGTAGATTTTAAATGCCCATATAGAGAGGGAACTGAATGTGAAAAAGAATGCAAAATTAT
Organism: Eriocheir sinensis; assembly: GCF_024679095.1. Taxonomy (NCBI): domain Eukaryota; kingdom Metazoa; phylum Arthropoda; class Malacostraca; order Decapoda; family Varunidae; genus Eriocheir; species Eriocheir sinensis. Next base: position 9,664,790 of record NC_066524.1, on the reverse strand, counting down.
TTTGAATGGTGAAGAAATGGAGGAGGTCAATGAGTTTAAGTACCTTGGATCAGTTATCAGTTAAAAATACAATAATAGTACCAACCCTCACATATGCAACTGAAACATGGGCCTGGAATGAAAGGCAGTGAAAATTTGTTATTTGAGGAGTGCTTGTGGTGTGAGTAGAATGGATGGAATGAGTAATGAAAGTGTGTACAGGCGTTTTGGAATGTGTCACGGTGGTGAAGGGAGGAAGTGTGGAGTGGTGGAAGAAGTGAAGTGACAGACTTTAAAGTGGTTTGGCCACATGGAGCGAATGGAGGAGAGTAAGATGACCAGAAGGGTGTATGTGAGTGAGATAAAGGAAGGGAATGCTAGAGGACGACCTCCAGTGAAATGGAGGGATAGGGTGCAGGAGTACGTTAGGGAGAGGGGTGAAAGATCCTGGAGAAACTTTGAGCGGGCAAGGAGGGAGTGTCTGGATAGAGAAAGATGGAAACTTCTGCCGTGGCAATCCCCTGGTGGGAGCTCCTAGGAGCAGGCGTTGATGAGATGATGATGATGAATGAATTGAGCGGAATCACAGCAGAAATGTTGAAGTGTGGAGATGAAGTTACTATATGAATGGTCAAGATATGTGAAGTGGCCTGGGAAGGGGGGGGGGAGGTCCCAGCAGACTTGATAAAAGCCATCATGGTCCCAGTTTACAAGAGGAAGGGCAGGAGAGGGGAGGTGGGAGTTGTAGGGGTATAAGTCTGCTGAGTGTAGGCTACCCGGAAAGGTATATGTAAAAGTCCTAATTGAGATTGTGCAAAGACTTACAGAAGAGAAAATCAGTGAAGAACAAGGAGACTTCAGGGAGGGAAGGGGATGTGTGGATCAGATTTTTCGTTCAAGTTGGTAGTAGAAAAAATATTAGCAAAAGGAAAAAATACTATGCTGCCTTCATGGATCTAGGTATTCTAGAGAAAGTTTATGACAGAGTCGATTGGCTGGCATTGTACATGGGACATCTTAAAGGTATATGGTGTGGGAGGAAAACTGCTTAATGCAATAAAGTCTTTCTATGAGGATGCATCTGCATATGTCAAAATTACTGGAGAAACAAGTGAACATTTTGAGATGAAAGTGGGCTTAAGGCAGGGGTGTGTCATGTCACCATGGTTGTTCAATATTTATATGGATAGTGTTATGAAAAATGAAGAGCAAAGTTGGGGAAATTGAAGTAAAAATGTATGCTGAGGGAAGGAAGTGGGTGATGAATTCAATCTTATTTGCTGATGACACGGTGCTCATTGCAGAAAATGAAAGTGACTTACAAAATTTGGTCAGTGTTTGATAGTGTATGTAAAAGGAGAAAGTTGAAAATAAATGTCAACAAAAGTAAAGTGATGGTTTGTGAGCAGAGCGAGTGAGCAGAGTAGAAGGGAGGTTGTAGATTTTGTATGCCCATATAGAGTGCCCATTGAATGTGAAAAAGAATGCCAAATAATTTTGAATGGTGAAGAAATGGAGGAGGTTAACGAGTTTAAGTACCTTGGATCAATTATGTGTAAGCATGGTGGTACAGAAGGAGAAAGAGAAAAGGGATTGCAAGGATTGACTGATTGGAGGAGAAGCTGCGGATCCATCTCTGGCATGCCATCTCCTTGTTGGGGGCTGAATTTCTCTATGGCATGGACTGGACCTCTGCCGGACAGCTGGAGAAAGCTGCCATGGCACAAACCCGACTGATGGGAGACAAATGATTTCTTCTTCCACATCATGTTTGGCCCTGAAATATGAGTACAAGTTCAAATAAACTATATATATATATATATATATATATATATATATATATATATATATATATATATATATATATAGATATATATATATATATATATATATATATTAATCGGGATGTTTTTTCTTGATTAGTGTACAATACTAAAAGAGGTTAACCTGGTAGCTGCAGGGATCACGTTTCTTAATGGTCCCTCCGAGCAAGAAAAATGAGAAAAAATCATCACTCACGCAAACCATTTCATAATATATATCAACGCATTTGTGATCAGTTGATGCATCATCTATTTTGGGGGGTTTATATCATGGCAAAAATGTGGCCCGTCGCTGGTACACGGTAAAGCCACAAATTTGGCCTGTTGCTGCTACCAGGTTAAGCTGGACTATGAATGGACAGATGTTGTTTTAAGAGCATCTGAAATAAACTTATGGGACTGATATATGATAATTAAATCTGTATTATTTATTAAGATGTGTCCAGTGATTTAATTGGCAAAGAATTGCAAAACACAAGCCAAGAAAATAAAAGTACTGAGCTGACTGACGTATTGACACAGGAAATGGTAGTCGGAAAAATAAGAATAGATTAATAATTAATATACCCGAAGCAAGAACTAAAAGACATTGCATCGACAGAAGTATGTGATAGAATAACAGGCATTATCTACATGAGTTATTTACTGCACAGTGCACACTATATGGGCTGGCAACATTGTCTTATTTTCTAGCAAGTGAAGTTTCTTATATTGTGCATTATATTCTTGCATGGGAATGATTTCTTGATGCTGGATGACAAAAACTAAATGATTAAACAATAATGTTATGTGGTGAATACCAGCTTGAGGTCACTGTAGGTCTAGGAGGACTTGCTCATTGTTGTCAATGTCATCACGATCACTGCAAATAGATACATTACAATTAGAAATGCTTTGGCACCTGCCCAATATCTATATCTATACTTGTCCAGAAGTCAAAACTCTTGACTCATGGACCAATTTGCAATTTTTTTTGTTCATAAAGATATAGCATTGTTGATTGACTTTTATAGCTATTTGGGAGTAAGACTAGGAATAATCATAAAATTCACTTTTAGATCTTCATAAGAAAGGAAGCTGCAAATAACAAAAGCCATAATATACTGTGAACTAATTAATTTCAAATGTGAAAAAAAAGACATGACCAAAACAAATAAAACAATACTAGAATGCTAGCTAGCATGGGTATTAGTATCATTTTGCAACACCCAGGGATTCCCTTTAAGAGCTACCGATACGTCAAATTGATTTGGTTTGGTTACTAAAAATAAGCAAAGGAAGGTAATTTTGTTAGGACACTTCTGACATTTACGTTTGGTTAAAAATATCAACTTTTCTAAATAATAGTTGATTTGGTTAAAACTGGCTATCTTAAATAACAGATTAAGTTGAAATAACTATATGTCAATGATAAATTTACCCAGGTTAGGTTAATATGATTAGGTTTGGTTTATCGCCTCTGGGAGGTTAGTCAAGTAAAAATGAAATAAGACATTAGTGACCCAAATAGGTATTGTTTTGGGTTTGGTAAGGTTGGTGAGAAACGTTTGTTGAAGTCAGTCACAAGATTAACAGGTGTGTTAGGTTAAAAGAGTTTCTATTCTATCTATCTATTCTAAAGGATAAGTCTGGCGAGGTAAAATATTGGCTCACCTGTGTTCGTTCCTTGGGCAGGAGTCTGTGGCTGCCGGTGTTGATCACAGGTAAGATACACGTGCACCAGTGATGACTGGACCTTCACAGACTACCTAAGGTGAGTGATAACAGACACTGGATGTCTCCAGGCGATGGCTGGGGGCTGTATAACGCCAGCCACACACTGCGGCCCGCGGGGCTTCCAGCAAGGTTACTCCCAGGGCTCCTTGTGTGACAGCCTGTGGATGGTGGCAGGCGGTCACCAGCCATCGCCTGGAGGGTCTCCAGTGTCTGTTATCACTCAATCTCTGTCAGCCTGTGAAGGTTGCACCTGCATTTTACCTGTCGGTGAACACCACTTCAGTCGTGATGGCCATGTAGGTGTTTCCAAGGTCCGCCTCGCCGAACCACTCATCTCAGCACGGTCAGCACAGTCCACAGATATTTCAGGATGAGTTTCAAATCCTTAAACGCCTCCAATTCATCTAGACGAGGCAGATATATTAGGAGGTGATGCCTTCCCTCCCGCTGTAATCCGCCATTTTGCAATACTTATACATTTTTAACGGTGCTAAGGGAGCCCCTTCCCCGCCTTAAATTTTCCGCCCGCTAAGTGCTCCAGCTCCAGCGCTAAGCGGCCCGGCGCCATTTTAAGTAGAAAACTTAACGATTCTTTGCCGTTAAGTGCACTTAGCGATGCTAAGAACGTTTGTGTATACCGCCCCTGGCATTTCTAGTATTACCGTCCATATGTACGTGTCAACGTGTGGTTTTAAGGTTTTGTAAGTTTCCTAAAATACAGATAATGAAAATTTGAATTCATCAATGTTGTTCTATCTGAAATATCAATATAGTATCGTTTTCGCCTATCGGACTTATCGCTAGCTAGTATCGGAATTGTGGATTTACATCGGGTATCGGTTATCGGTTATCGCCTATATTTGTGTCTCTAGTTAACGAATATCGGTTATCGCCGTTAAGGTTTTTCATTATCAGTTATCGGTTATCGGGAATAAGGTTTTCTGTTATCGTGCCCAGCTATGATTATCAAGCTACTGCATGTATGTGACAGCAAGTCAAATTAAGGTGAGATGTCTTATATTGCACTTGAATATGTTGTGAATATTCTTTAATGGTTATAGCTATATATGATGCCTTCCATTACGTGTAAAGAAAGAAATGTTAAAAAGTGCTGTCTTTGCAGATTTTCAAAGCCATCCCAGCCACTGTCCTGTCTCCCAACAAGTGCCAATTATAAGAGGCACTGATTCAATACTTCGCTGCCACAGCCTATAGGTATGTATTATATGTGGGAAGTGCATTACGCACGGTTGTGATAGTAGTATATAAAGAGGTGGTGGTGTAGAGATAGAACTGTAGGGATGGGCAAGTACCGTTAATTTGAGTACCGGTAGTACCGGTACCGAAAACTCAAGTACCGTTAGTACCGGTACCGGTACCGGTACCCAAAGGAGTTTTTTTTCTTAATGACTTCTGATGAAATTCCCAAACAAATTTCCTGTAAAGAAAACCCTCTCTCTTCCTTCAACTTAATATCAACTAGAGTAGAAATGCAACGTTTAGGAGCCTTCTGATTAATGTAAAATCACTTAGGTTTAAGGACAGACCACCTAGTCTGTACCATGGGGTCTGTGTGGTCTATTTTTCTATGTAAATCTATGTAAATCTCTCTCTCTCTCTCTCTCTCTCTCTCTCTCTCTCTCTCTCTCTCTCTCTCTCTCTCTCTCTCTCTCTCTGAATGAAGTGAATATTTATTTTTTCGAAAAAAAAATAGCATGTATAGTTATTATGGATGTACTCTATCATAGTCTAATAACACTAAAAATATGTATTAGCAACCTAAAAAAGTAAAAGAATCGGACATGAAGAATTATCCAGTAACTCCAATAAATAAATCAAATAATGGAAACGGGAGATTTGGTTGAAACGGAAAGCAGGACAAAATGGTGGGAACTTGAGGAGACGGTCAGCGGGGCAGTGACTCAGCGTCTACACACAGGGCCCATACCGCATGGAGGCGGGCGAGCACCGAGTGATCATTAAGCTTCCCGGAACCCAAGTGATCATGATGCTTCGCGGTACCAGTACCGATAGCAGTTATCGATACCAGGTACCGGTACCTGGTATCGATAACTGCTATCGGTACTGGTACCGCGAAGCATCAAGTGATCATGATGCTTTGCGGTACCAGTACCGATAGCAGTTATCGATACCAGGTACCGGTACTGGTATCGATAACTACTATCGGTACTGGTACCGCGAAGCATCATGATCACTTGGGTTCCGGGAAGCTTAATGATCACTCGCCGGTACTGGTATCGATAACTGCTATCGGTACTGGTACCGCGAAGCATCATGATCACTTGGGTTCCGGGAAGCTTAATGATCACTCGGCACTGCGCATCAGGGTTGCCAGATGGCCGATTTTCCGGCCAAATTAGTTAAATTTGACCGTGAACAGTGTTGTTTGGCCGTAGAGATCGGGGATTTTTACGGCCAAATTATTTGGCCGATTTTTGGTCGTTGTTTGGCTGAAATGCAGAAAAATAGCTGCTAAAAAATTCGTATCTTCCTCGACGTTGGGATGTTGACAGGCCTCCTGTCCGTCGCCATGGTAACCATACAGAAACCAAACCTGTACGGGTAGTCGGGTACCGCGGTACATGAAAGAGACACGTCACACACTTCCTTTAGTCTCCCTTCCCCGCTTCCGCCGTTCGAGTGTCGTGATAAGCAAGTGATTTTTTTTTTCTTTTGTAGACACATACCTTATTTGGAACGTCAACCATGGCCTCTGTGAAATCGTCGTGGAAAGAACGTTATGACAGTGGGAGAAAGTATAATCCTTCATGGGAAGAAAAGTTTGTATGGGTTACGAGGACAAGTGATGGGAGTGAGAATGCATTCTGCAAACTTTGTAAAACTACCCTTGCTCCCAGGGCCAGTCGTTTGGCAGAGCACGAAAAAAGCAAAGGACATGCAAGTAGAGTGAAAGCTGCGTCAGGTAGCAGGGGTCTGCGAGAAATGTTCTCTCCACAAGAGCGAAAAGAAGAGGAGAAGAAGCGAGTTGAACTAGAATTAGCTGTGGCTATTTCTTGCCATTGCAGTATGGCAAATGTTGACCATATTGGTGAGATAATCAGAAGAAATGGAAGAGGAAGTGAACTACAAAATATTCAGCTCCATCGTACCAAGTGTACTAAGCTTATTTCTAGAGTTGTCTCTCCCGCCTTGCTGGATGAGTTGAAAGAGGATGTGAAGGGTAAGAAATTCTCTGTCCTTGTTGATGAGGCAACAGATTTGGCAGTAAACAAGCATGTATGTGTTGTAATTAGATATTTCAGTGAGTCAAGATGCAAAATTGCCACAGAGTTTGTAGGGTTGGTGCCAGTTGTTGGTGCTACAGGCAATGATATATTCTTAGCACTGAACACTCTGCTTGAAAAGATCGGATTAACGCTGTCTGACTGTGTTGGATTTGCAAGTGATGGCGCGTCTTCAATGACAGGAGAACACAACTCTGTGTGGTCCAGAGTGAGACAGCAGTCACCATATTGTCAGCTAAATAAGTGTGTCCACTCACTATCCCTTTGCGTGGAAAAGGCATTTGATAAGCTTCCATCTAGTCTTGGATATCTTCTGCATGAAATCCCTAAGTGGTTTAGCAAGAGCATAATCCGCAGAGAGAAGTACAAGGAACTTTTCCTTGTTATGGATCCCAATGAAGAGAGAAAGGGAACTCCTCTTCCTTTTCAAAAGCTTTCAAATACACGTTGGCTTGTAAGAGGAAAGGTTCTCTACAATTTTTTAGTAAACTGGGAAGAGCTGCAAGCTTATTTTGCTGTTGCATTGCCTGTAGCAGATGCCTCTTGTCGCTATAAGGCACGAGAAATCTTGAACATGCTCAAAGACCCTCTTAATAAGCTCTACTTTCACTTTGTCACACCAGTTGTCTCAGAATTCGAGAGGGTTAATGCACACTTCCAAACAACTGATGGTGACCCACAAGAACTGCTCAGAGAATTGGTTCTACATCACAAGAGCTTGCAAGACAGAGTTGTCGACAGAATGGGTAAAGCACTACCACAACACAAGGTGGACTATGGTGCTAAATTCACACAGGAGTTGGATGCCTTCTTAAGCAGTCAGAAATATTCTGCTGAAGCTGTTCGTAAGGTAAATGAACTCAAAGAAAGATGCTCAAATCTTTTGCTAGAAGCTTTGACTCAGGTCGAGAAAAGACTACCAGTGGCCAAAGATATCTTCAGAGAATTAAGTGCATTCACTCCAAAGAAGGTATTGAGCCAGGTAGAACGTGTATCATTCACAAACCTACCCCTACCTCACCTGCGTAGCTGCAATGAAGATATCATTGAAGAGCAATATAGAAAAATACTACACGTAGCATGGACTGAAGAGTCAATTTTTGATGGTGAAATTCCTTTAGATTCTGTATCTTTTTGGTCAAGAGTACAGCAGTACAAGACGTCATCAGGGAAGTACGTCTTCAAAGAATTATCCAATTATGTCCTGGCTTGCCTAACAACCCCAGTCAGCAACGCAGTGGTTGAAAGAATATTTTCAACGGTGACTAACGTAAAAACAAAATCAAGAAATCGCCTTCATACTGACATGTTGGATTCCATCATACGAATTCGCTCGCACCTTCAGTTCCAAAATAAATGCTGTAAGGACTTCAAGGTTACAGCTCGCATGCTGCAACTATTCAACGCTGCGAACATGTATGCCACTCCAAACCAAGAGGAAGAAATAGAGGATATACTGGAATACTTCAACTAACAACGTCAGTGCCTTACAAATGGTAAGTTTTAAAATTTGTTACCTTATTAATTTGTCTATGGTGCTAAAACTACATTGTTTATAACCATGTTGGGTCATGTACTCCGTCCGCGCATTTATTTTACATTTGTTTTGCGACGAAGTATTTTCTGCATATAATATTTTCGCATTTGGCAGAATTTACCTGAAATTTGGCAGGAAACTGAAAAAAATTGGCCGATTTGGCCGTGACTTTGGGTGAGATTTGGCCGTCAACTGCTGTCGGACATCTGGCAACCCTGCTGCGCATTGCCGTTTGGATCTTAGTGACGCTCGGTGCTCGCCCGCCTCCATGTGGTATGAGCCCTGTGTGTAGACGCTGAGTCACTGCCCCGCTGACCGTCTCCCCAAGTTCCCACCATTTTGTCCTGCTTTCCGTTTCCATCACAGCTCCCGTTTCCATTATTTTATTTATTTATTGGAGTTACTGGATAATTTTTCATGTCCGATTCTTTTTTTTTTTTTAGGTTGCTAATAAATATTGTTATTGTTATTAGACTATGATCGAGTACCCACTACCCATATTACCGAGATATCCACTCACTAAGTGGTGATCTCTCTCTCTCTCTCTCTCTCTCTCTCTCTCTCTCTCTCTCTCTCTCTCTCTCTCTCTCTCTCTCTCCTGCTACACCTCCAATATTTAATCATCTTATATAATTCATCATGCAGTTCTTTATTGCCAGAAACTCTCGCCAAGGGATTCAAACTTTTTTCGTTAATGCTTTATTGGATAAATATGATCTCTCTCTCTCTCTCTCTCTCTCTCTCTCTAAAAGTTAACGAGTCATACGAATTTAACAGTGGCAAGTAAAAAGAAAACGAAGTCTTGGGTTAAAAGTTAGTGAGTCCCACGAGTCTTTAGAAAACGCTAATATATATTGTTATTGTTATTAGACTATGATCGAGTACCCACTTCCCACATCACCGAGATATCCACTTACTAAGTGGTGATCTCTCTCTCTCTCTCTCTCTCTCTGAATGAAGTGAATATTTATTTTTTCGATAAAAAAATAGCATGTATAGTTATTATGGATGTACTCGATCATAGTCTAATAACAATAACAATATTTATTAGCAACCTAAAAAAAAAATCGGACATGAAGAATTATCAATAAATCCAATAAATAAATCCGAGCAACTGGTACCGGTACCGAGCAATCTGGTACCGGTACCGTACCGTTTAGCTGGTACCGTTAGTACCGGTACTGGTACCGGTACCTGCCCACCCCTAGATAGAAGTGGTAAGGTGGTGGTCAAGGTGGTGGTGGTGGTGATAGTTTTTGGTGGTGATGGTGGTAGTGGTGTTGTGGTGGTGGTACAGTATTATTACCTTGTGTCAATATACTAAGTCTTGATCGAGTAACAAGGACATGTGAATGAATATTAATGAATGTAATAGTATATATAAGGTTAAAATCTCTGCTAACAGCCTGTGTTTTACAGAGTAGAAACACCTGCAAGGTCGTTCCAGTGGCTGGACGATATGGAAAATTATGAAATATATAATGCAAGAACAAAGAAAAGAAGAATAAAGGCTAAATTGTGGTCTTGTTTGTTGATTTCAGGTGAATGTTCTTGGTGAGATTGGAGGGAGGAACACTGATGAATATGTGAAGCGAGTAATGAAGTTCATAATAAGTGACACACTGGCCACAAAACTGAACATGTCTTGAAGGAACAACTAGAAGGCATTTGGTTCCACAAACTTATTCGAGACTGTTTAGGGTAAGTATTTTTTTCACATTTCCTTATCTATCTATCTATTTTTAAAGTCAACACTCACACATAGGTCTATTAACTGAGATTTAGTAAAACAGAAAAAAGTAAAACATAACTAGAGGTGGGAGAGCTGGATCATCTCTAGGGATGCCATAAACAGCAGGAAAACAGGTCACAGCATGCATTCACTACTTAGCCTGGTAAATATGGAGAATCACTCCGTGCCTTCAAAATACAATATTACGCCTCCATATTATAGTTAAGGGATGAAATACATGTCCCTTAACCATAATATGAAGGCGCAGGTACTTAAAAGTAAAGGAAAAGTCCCCAAAAGGAATAATATTCACGAAAGGGAAGCCTCCTATGGCAGCGGCGGCAGTCCGCCAGAGTTACGAATAATACCTCCTTGCAAAAATAAGTTGCATATTCACTACTCCCCTTCCCCCAACAAGCATATTTAAGCTACTCCAACCAAACTTTACAATCTGGCAGGGGGGACTGCATCCCCCCTGGACCCCCCTTACCTTTACTGGATGGAATATATGAATATGCTACCTATTTTTGCCATTGGAGGCTACCCTTTCGTGAATATTATTCCTTTTGGGGACTTTATCTTTACTTTTAAGCACCTGCGCCTTCATATTATGGTTAAGGGACATGTATTTCGTCCCTTAACTATAATATGGAGGTGTAATATCGTATTTTGGAGGCGTGTAGTGATTCTCCATATTTACCCTCAGCCCTAGTAGACCTTACTAACTTATTTGTCGTTTTGGTCGTTTGATTTTACTTATGTAAGTTTTGGAATATATATTAGTAACTTTAACTCAGGTATTTTTTTCTGGTTCTAGGAGAAGTGAAAAAGAATTCACAAACGTCAGATTGCACGAGATGTGGAGCATGCAGTGGCGAAGTGGTTGATGGTGGTAAGAGATCGCAGTGGCAATTGCATGAGAAGGGATACTGGTGCAACATTGTCTGCTAATTAGAATACCTATACGTGTAAATCTTATGTAAAAGGAAGTTTAATATATAGGTTCCTTAGTTTTGTTTACATGTAGTAATTAGAATTAAGGCTTTGTTAGAGGTGATTCTAATCAGAATATAGGTAGAGATGTATTTCTGCCAAAGGAATTCTGTATTCTGTATTACTTTTATCTATCTATCTATCTATAGCTCTGATGCCTTGTTCCCTCCAGGAACATCCCCCTAGGGCAGTGGCTCCCAACTTTTTTTTTTTTTTTCAGGCGACCCCAGTCATGCACCTCTAGACATGACTGCGACCCCACTAGTTTAGTTGTATATGTGTTATAATATAATAATACCAAGTTTGATATTTTGAGGTCTTGAGGACCCCAGGGAGGACCCCAGGAAAAATGCTTAACGACCCCAGGGTTGGGAAAGGGTGCTCTAGGGGGTGGCCACGGCAGAAAAGCCATAGTACTATTATTACTACTATTGTTACTATTATTCTGTATTACTTGTGTTTATATATTATTGATTAGTAGATTTTGTTTCGTAATATTCACGGTATATTTGAGAAGCTTATATTTTTTGTGACTTAAATATATGGAACAATTTTATAGCAGACAGTCACAATATAAACACTGTCAATTTCATTTTACTTCCACAATCATAGTGTTTTTGAAGAGTTTTGTTAATGTGGAAGAAAAGTCATTCAGTTTTGAAGCATGTATAAATAAATAAAGTTAAGTTGAATTGTTTGATTATTATTCATATAACTTTGAGATATGTATGGCCGTTGATATTGGGCTTTAGGCAATTCAACAGAAAATGAACGCCAGAGAAAACTCTCGATATGCTGTATGTACTTTTTAAATACTAACATCACTGTTTCATTGAAGGACAGAGGTATGGGTATACTCGTATAATGTTGAAGACTGCCTCTGCTTTCTGTTTTTCAGTGACTATGTCAAAAACCCTTTATCAGTGGTAATGCACCAAATATATGCAAGATATCCCCATAAATTCAATGGCATGCCCATGAAATACCCATATGGATCCCACCCATATCCCACATTTAACCCGCTTGGGCAGCCCACCTGAAACCCACATGAATCCCGTGGCCAAATTTATCTGGGCTCCATGTGGGCAGCCCACATGGGGCCCATAAAGTAGCCCACAAAAGACCCACATGGGTCCCACCATCCAGTGCTGGCTGGGTGGTATGCTCTCCCTACCGCAACGTACGTAACTCATCGCAAAACGTAACTTCTCCTAAATCTGAATTCTTCTGCAAGGTGAACACCTTTCTCGAACGCTTTGGGGTGCTTTCAGCAGGTGTTTTGGTAGAACAGTGTTACCAGTCACGCCATGGCTACTTGGTGCGACGAGCGGGAAATTGAAAAATCCTAAAAAAAATCTTCCATGATAATCCGTATAAAACCGAAACCGTACTGTTTGAGGGACGACTGTATATGCAAAACATGAACTTGACACTTAGAGAAATAAAAGATGTAAAGAAGGAAAGTATTATAAAAAAAATCGTTCCGAAGGTATAGCGCTAAATTCGAGGATCGCGAAACTCGAGGTATTGAAAACACTGAAAAAGCGCTTATCTGTTCCGACCCGTGGATCTTTTTTCTTTTTTTTTCACATGTGGGCTATGGCGCCGGTACACTATCCATCTGGGCCTGATGGTCGGCCTCGAGCCCGCCATGGCGCAGGCAACTGTTTATAGTGGCGCCATTTTAATTGGCTCATGCTGCCTGCCCCGGAGCTCAATTTTTTTCCTCCTTTACTCCCGTGTTATCTCAAAAACATACCTTGGAAAAAGGAAGAAAACAGGAAGAGAGAACGGGTCATTTTAAAGTCACAGATGAAGCCTTACGTTTGGCTGGGCTCTGAAAACATCCTTGTGATTCGCTGGGAGTCCGATGATGTCATCGCCGGCGCTCACTCGGTCAGCGGCCTCGCTACCTTAAGGCAGTATCACACTGGCCATTTTCTTCTATCCGTTGTGGCTACTGGCAACGCCCGTGCGCCCATCCGGGAGAGAGTTGTCGGTTGACCGTACCTGGTGTCATGAAGCCCTTTTCTTCCCACCGCGTTGGCGGCAGCTTGGGCAACTGGCAAATCCAAATTTTCCAGGTGTGCGTCACACATGGCCAAGGTCGGTTGCCCGTATCCACATCCACAACGTAAACAAAGCACTTGCCCTGTATCAACATGGCGTTGTCTGCTAAAGTAAGGGCTCTCGCGGCTTGTGCTGTCATTACCCAAGTTATGGACTTGTTGCTGCAGTTAAATGGAGGGAAGAAGCTGTTGTGCGTGTGGCGCGTCTGTGGTTCCTCCGTGTCAGTACTCATTGTCACCACTGCGCGTGAGCGGCCAACCCACCCATCTAGACTCCGACCACATAAACACGTGGATCGAGTAACAACAAAGACACACACACACACACACACACACCAGACTCATCATGAACCATGGCAGATGTTTCTCACAAACAAAAATGGCGAAGAGTGTGTGAGATCTTATTTGGTGAGCGGTTCATACAAACCAAACACACCCAATGGCAAGAAGAGAGCAGTGTTTAAGACGACTGCTCTCTTCTTGCCAAGAGCTAGGTTTGGTTCATGTGAGCCACTCATCAAATACGTTCTAACACACTCAAGAAATGGTGAAGTCGTTTCTGTTTGTCAGAAACATCTGCAATGGTTCCTAATGAGTCCGGTGTGTGTGTGTGTGTGTGTGTGTTGTTATTCGATCCATGTGTTTATGTGGTTGAGTCAAAATGGGTGGGTTGGCCGCGCACGCGCAGTGGTGACAATGAGAACTGGCATGGAGGAACCACAGGCATGCCACACCCACAACTGTTTCTTACTTCCATTTAACTTAGCAACAAGTCCACAAATTGGGTAATGGCAGCACAAGCTGCGACAGCCCTTACTTTAGCAGACGACGCCATGTTGATACAGGGCAAGTGCTTTGTTTACGTTGTGGATGTTGATACGGGCAACCGACCTTGGCCGTGTGTGACGCACACCCGGAAAAGTTGGAGTTGCCGGTTGCCCTAGCTGGCGCCAACTCGGTGGGAAGAAAAAAGCCGTGTGACACCAGCTTACGGATAACCGTGAACTCGCTCCCGGTTGGGCGTACGGGCGTTGCCCGTAGCCCCAACGGTTGGACAAAAACAGCCATTGTGACACCGCCATAAGGCAGTGAAGCCGCTGATAGGGTGAGCGTCGGCAATGACGTCATCGGACTCCCAGCGAATCATAAGCGTGTTTTCAGAACTGTCAGCCAATCATAAGGCAGCCGCCTTCAACTGCGGCTTCAAAACGACCCGTTCTCTCTCTCTCTCTCTTGCCATAGCCACAATGTCTGGAGTAAAACGTCCAGTGTGATACTACCTTTAAAGGTAGCGTGCGTGACGCCGATGGTAAGTAGACGTGACCCGTACGTGTCAAAGCAGCGCGAAACTCGGGGTGATAATGTGCGAAAGTCGGGATGGTAAGAATTTAGGACTAACCGCGAAACTCGTGGATCGCGAAACTCGAATAGTGCGAAACTCGAGAGGGTACTGTACTGCCACCTCCCCCAGAAATACTCCAGATAATTAGATGAGTGCAGCAGTCGGCACCGATGCTCAACAGGTAGATGTAGTTGCAAGAAGGCACAACTGACTTGCACAGTGTTTTGTGGTTGCAATAAAGAAGGATCCTGTGAAAACCCATGGACATCATGTGTTGGAAAACTCACAGCCCACAGAAGAAGAAAGTGATGAAACACATGGCCAAGATGATTAAATAATAGGATCTAATCCCCATATCCACCTTTGTGGATATGGGGAAAGGAGGTACAGTCGGCTATAGAGAGTAGTGTCACACTGTCCAGTAAGTTTCGTTCAGAAAGCGACATCTGGCAACCCCTCCACGCAACATGAAAATTATTACATCCTATCGAAATCATACTGTTGTGGTGATCGGTGGTCACAGGTGCACTCTCCATAATTTTAAGATAGATATTTATCAAAAGTGCCCGTCGCTAACGCTTAATAAATATTTTTTCTTCAGGCTCTGTCGCTACATTTTGACACGAGCTTTTAGTTTCGGTCAAATTTAGTCAAGAGCAATTCTAAGTTGTTTATCAAACTATGATACATTTAAAAATATACTGCACTTATTAAGGGAGATTGTTATGCCTTTTAACTTAAAAAATAAATCCCTGACAGCCGAGATCTTGTTCATAAAAAAAAAAAAAAATATATATATATATATATAATATATATATATATATATATATATATATATATATATATATATATATATATATATATATATATATATATACGTAATAATAGGCTATAAACGTTCACATGATGGCGTCGTCGACCGCGGGCTTTTCCGCGCTCTCACTCAACACACACACACACGTATTTATACTTAGATATTACGTAATCTTCACGGAGAAATGATTTTAGATTTTTGATGATCTGAATTGTCTTTGAGGCTTTATAGTGACGGGAATTAAGGCTGCGAGTTAAAGAGACCCTCAAGCCTATTTGCTGTTTGATGGTAAGGAGCATTAGTCACTGCCTGCCTCTGTGAAAGACATCATTGCACGCGGTATTTTCAAAGTTTAATAAGAAAAAGTGTTTCAGACTGTTCGTGATGTTTTACTCGTCGTCATCATCATCATCATGTAGGAGACATTCATTATCGTATTTCTAAATTGAATTCATGTTATCTGGTATATTTCTAACTACTTTATATTATAATATAATGTAATATTATACAATATTATAATTTCACGGTCACACACACACTGTGCACACTAATACGCGTCACTAACATCACCAGTGAATGCGCCACCGTGGTATAGTTGCCAGATACCGCCACCAGGCTAAACATTCTGAAAACCGTGACACTACTCTCTATGGTCGACTGTACAAGTGGATAGAGTCAAACAGTGTAAGGTTATAAAAAGCATGAACCTTTGTCACAGTTATTATATTAAATTATTATTTATTGAACATGTACCAATATGCCAGCATACATTATATTTTATGTATCTCATAGAATTCTTAGTGTCTTGCTTGACAATCAAAGAGAAGAAATGTGAAGACTTTTCAGTTATTGCCAAACTGAAGTTCCTGGGCAATGTGAACTTCATGTTAGATAGGAAAGCTTTATAGTCATGACAATTGTCATTTGACTTATTGCAAACTATAAGTTCTTATTACAATTTTATTGGTCTTCTTTAATAAAAAAATAAGATAACTGTAAAATGTCTTTAAATCTGGTCAGATGCAGAGCCCTAGACCCTAAAAATATGGTACTTGGCACAAAAACTACAAGCCTATCAAAATTAGGATCCGAATTGTCGCCAATTGTATGTTTTTGGAGGCCATTTTGGCAGACATTGAAAATTAGGAAGAAAAATTGTACCAATCTATAAAATATTAAAATAATCAACTTCCTTGACCCTGAAAACATAATATTAGATACAAAAAACATAAGTCTATCTCAATTAGAGCCTTATCTATGGCCATTTATATGTTCTGGTGGCCATCTTGAATATTTCAAATTCCCCAAGGGTGCCAGAGTGGCATCAATCAGATCTGTAATTATTACTATTGGAGATACCAAATCCATCAAAAAGCATGAAGTGGACCATAAAACAAGATTCTACTGGATTCCACTAGACTATATCACTTCACGGGCCGTCTGCTTTTCTCTCAGTCAGCATCATGACAGTAGGGGTGAGGGAGGCACAGAACAGCACATCCTGCCTTCGACAAAGAGTGCAGCAGCAGCAACCTTCCTTGTGTTGCCATCTCTGTTGCCTTGTATCACTTAACGGGCCGTCTGCTTTTCTCTCAGTCAGCATCAAGACAGTAGGGGTGAGGGGGGCACAGACCAGCACATCCTGCCTTTGACAAAGTGTGCAGCAGCAGCAACCTTCCTTGTGTTGCCATCTCTGTCGCCTTGTATCACTTAACAGGCCGTCTGCTTTTCTCTCAGTCAGCATCATGACAGTAGGGGTGAGGGAGGCACAGAACAGCACATCCTGCCTTCGACAAAGAGTGCAGCAGCAGCAACCTTCCTTGTGTTGCCATCTCTGTTGCCTTGTATCACTTAACAGGCCGTCTGCTTTTCTCTCAGTCAGCATCAAGACAGTAGGGGTGAGGGAGGCACAGACCAGCACATCCTGCCTTCGACAAAGTGTGCAGCAGCAGCAACTTTCCTTGTGTTGCCATCTCTGTCTTGTATCATTTAACGGGCCGTCTGCTTCTCTTGGTTAGCACCGAGGTAGCAGGGACGAGGGAGGCACAGACCAGCACACCCTGCCAACAACAAGGTCAGGAAGAGCCGAGTTGAGACTGTTGCTGCTGGATGCTAGTATCGCCTGGGCACCGCCACATCTGACAGTGTTGATGTTCCTCCCATTAAATATTCATCTTTTCAGTTTTTTTTTTATATTAAATAAGAACTTTCCTAGACAAATTCAGTCATCCTTGCATGGTTGTAGGTATTCAGAGCAGTTTGTTCCTTCACTGTTTGTTGGGGACACAGCTCAAGGGAGGGGGACGGAGCATCATTGTCAAGCACCCCAGTGCGGGCCAGGGCTAACCAGCCTCACCAACAGCTGCCCAGGGGAGGTGCAAACTGTCACCCCTCCGATCAGCAGCCTGGGCCCCTGACCACCAGACCACTGCAGCCCCTCCACAATGGCCGACCTTCCAAAACACAAGACGTTTTGAAGCTCATCTTAACACTTCTGAGGCAGGGCAGTGCAATGGTCACAGAGGTGTTGGGAGCACTTGCATCTGTGGTACTCTTGGGTGAAGCACACCACTGTGAGGCATTGATTCTTCTGCAACAGCAATTGTTTAAAAGTACACATCTCAGCTATTTTAGTGTTATTTGATATTCTCCTGCCCCTCACCTCGCAGAGGACTAAGCAATTCACTAGTTGTGAGACTCAACCAGGCTCTAGGCCCAAGTGCAGCTGCCAGAGCTATGGAGAGTCACCCATTAGTATTTCCCTTCCACTTCTTACTGTGGCTCCTCTCCTTTTATCACTTCACAGGCATACCTTTCTTCTTTATCTTACATGAACACTTTTACCTCTCCTTCAGTTGCCTTTCCCTCAGCTGCTGCTAACAACCTGGTCAATATAACTACTGTAGGGAAACACTTCAGAAGTGGATCTTCACATGCCTGGCAATGTCACTCTTTGTCATAAAGAGCTTTCCACAAACATCACACTTGAACTCTCTAAGGCCATAGTGCCTGAAGACGTGTTCATTGAGCTTCTGCTTCACGCTGAATCTCTTCCCGCACTCTTCACACTCATGATCTTTTACACCGGTGTGTGTAAGGGTGTGCCTATCAAGGTGACTCTCCCGGATGAATTTTTTCCCACATTCCTTACATTCATAGTTCTTTACACCAGTGTGTGTAAGGGTGTGTCTGTCAAGGTGACTCTCCCGGATGAATTTTTTCCCACATTCCTTACATTCATAGTTCTTTACACCAGTGTGTGTAAGGGTGTGTCTGTCAAGGTGACTCTCCCGGATGAATTTTTTCCCACATTCCTTACATTCATAGTTCTTTACACCAGTGTGTGTAAGGGTGTGTCTGTCAAGGGTACTCTTCAGTTTGAATTTTTTTCCACATTCCTTACATTCATAGTTCTTTACACCAGTGTGTGTAAGGGTGTGTCTGTCAAGGTGACTCTACATGATGAATTTTTTCCCACATTCCTTACATTCATAGTTCTTTACACCAGTGTGTGTAAGGGTGTGTCTGTCAAGGTGACTCTTCAGTTTGAATTTTTTTCCACATTCCTTACATTCATAGTTCTTTACACCAGTGTGTGTAAGGGTGTGTCTGTCAAGGTGACTCTTCAGTTTGAATTTTTTCCCACATTCCTTACATTCATAGTTCTTTACACCAGTGTGTGTAAGGGTGTGTCTGTCAAGGGTACTCTTCAGTTTGAATTTTTTTCCACATTCCTTACATTCATAGTTCTTTACACCAGTGTGTGTAAGGGTGTGTCTGTCAAGGTGACTCTCCCGGCTGAATTTTTTCCCACATTCCTTACATTCATAGTTCTTTACACCAGTGTGTGTAAGGGTGTGTCTGTCAAGGTGACTCTCCCGGCTGAATTTTTTCCCACATTCCTTACATTCATAGTTCTTTACACCAGTGTGTGTAAGGGTGTGCCTATCAAGGTGACTCTCCCGGATGAATTTTTTTCCACATTCCTTACATTCATAGTTCTTTACACCAGTGTGTGTAAGGATGTGTCTGTCAAGGTGACTCTCCCGGCTGAATTTTTTCCCACATTCCTTACATTCATAGTTCTTTACACCAGTGTGTGTAAGGGTGTGCCTATCAAGGTGACTCTCCCGGATGAATTTTTTCCCACATTCCTTACATTCATAGTTCTTTACACCAGTGTGTGTAAGGGTGTGTCTGTCAAGGTGACTCTCCCGGATGAATTTTTTCCCACATTCCTTACATTCATAGTTCTTTACACCAGTGTGTGAAAGGATGTGTCTGTCAAGGTGACTCTCCCGGATGAATTTTTTCCCACATTCCTTACATTCATAATTCTTTACACCAGTGTGTGTAAGGGTGTGCCTATCAAGGTGACTCTCCCGGATGAATTTTTTTCCACATTCCTTACATTCATAATTCTTTACACCAGTGTGTGTAAGGGTGTGTCTGTCAAGGGTACTCTTCTGGTTGAATTTTTTCCCACATTCCTTACATTCATAGTTCTTTACACCAGTGTGTGTAAGGGTGTGTCTGTCAAGGGTACTCTTCAGTTTGAATTTTTTTCCACATTCCTTACATTCATAGTTCTTTACACCAGTGTGTGTAAGGATGTGTCTGTCAAGGTGACTCTCCCGGATGAATTTTTTCCCACATTCCTTACATTCATAGTTCTTTACACCAGTGTGTGTAAGGGTGTGCCTATCAAGGTGACTCTCCCGGCTGAATTTTTTCCCACATTCCTCACATTCATAGTTCTTTACACCAGTGTGTGTAAGGGTGTGCCTATCAAGGTGACTCTTCCGGCTGAATTTTTTCCCACATTCCTTACATTCATAGTTCTTTACACCAGTGTGTGTAAGGGTGTGATATCTGAGGCCCAGCCTTGAGGTGAATCCTTTTCCACACTCCAGACACACAAACTTCCTCTCTCCTTTGCTGCTGGAGTTGCCAGCAGCAAGTTGCTTCACCTGATGACCAGTGAGCCCACTGCTTCCTGCAGCAGTCTGCTCCTGCTTGCCCTGGCCACTCATGCTGCTGTCCAGGTGAGGCGGACCCAACCTTTGTGGCGGCTGAGTGTGTTGCTGTTGTCCTCGTTCCTTCCTTGTTCTCTTTTCCTCCACACACCGGCGTGGTGGGCGGCCTGTCTTGCTGAGGAAGGCACAGGTGAGGCAGCTCCAAGGCTGCTGAGTGTGTTGCTGTTGTCCTTGTTCCTTCCTTGTTGTCTTTTCCTCCACTCACCAGCGTGGTGGGTGGCCTGTCTTGCTGAGGAAGGCACAGGTGTGGTGGTCCCAACCTTTGTGGCGGCTGTGTGGGTTAATATGTAGGATTAGTAGGCGTAGTCTGTGAAGCACAACGGACATATATTCTATATTGTTTATACCTCGGTGTATTCAGATTTATCTATTGAGCATCGGAAACGATCTAGAAAATATGTTGAAATTAGAATAATAACATACGTAACTGAAGTGCAACCAATCGCACCCCCTCCTCTTGACGGCTCATCACACACTGAGTTAGAGCTGACGCAATGAGTAATGTAAGTGCAGTGTTGCCAACGATCCGGTTAACGATGGTACGCTAGGTTAGCAATGGTATGCTAGGTTAGCGTTGGTACGCTTAGTTAGTGATTAGCCCACGCATGTGAGACCAGGTCCATCATGCGTGGTTATTTATTTTTTAGAACACGCACCTTTACCTAATACTATACCCAGCCCAAACCTTCACAAAACCCTTTGGGTAAAGGTGCTTGTTCTAAAAAATAAAAAAAAAATAAAAAATAAAATAAAATAAAAAAAACATGGTGGACCTGGTCTCACATGCGTGGGCTAATCGCTAATCAAGCATTGGATCATTGGCAACACTGCTTACGGCGGCGGCACCGTCACCATGGTGGCCGCTGCCAGAGCAGGTGACGCTTTCGTGAATTATTATCCCCTATTTTCAATAATAAATTGTCCCTGAACTGGATTCTTTCTCCTTTCCGGAAGTCACTTGTCACAGCACTGCATTCAGGGACCAAAAAGAAATCCATGATGTAAGTATTAACTGCCTGAGGTGGCGGGGCGGAGTGTGCTATGGAGCGCACCTGGCAGATGCACTTCCGACCAGACAAATGCAAACTATTAAGATTCACCAGAGCTCACAACCCCATCCATCACACTTACACTCTCCACAATTCAGATTTAGAATCAGTTCACACACACAAGTACCTTGGTATCCATCTCTCAACTAACTTGAAATTCAACACTCACATAGACCACAGCCAACAGAACACTGGGGTTCCTGAGGAGGAATTTACATAACTGCACACCTGATATTAAGGGCCCATAGTAGATTTTTGGAAGGTGTTAATTACAAATCATCGTAGCTTTTTGTGAATTTTACTCAAAGTTTGTTACCATTAGATACTTCATGAGGCGAAGTTTCATCCTGGGCCCGAATTCACAAACAGACTCAATAACTACGAACTAACATAACTACGCACTATTGATTTAGCTACCGACGTTAGCGTCAGATTCACAAAGCAAACCTAAGATTGTAGTTAGAGGCGCGCTAAGTCAGCGAGGCCGCTGATTGGTTGATGACGTCATTGGCCTTGCAGCGAATCGCAAGCACGTTTACAGAACCGTCAGCCAATCCTAGGGAGCCCCCTCCAGCTGCTGGTTCAAGAAACCCATTCTCTTTTCCCATTTTTCTTCCTTTCAAGGCAAACTGTACTAAATCGTAATCTATGAATTCAATTATTTCGTTGTTTGCTGCACATTTACGTCAAGGTAACTCTGCTGTTCGATGTCTTGTTACCTACGAACATGCTTAAGATGAAGAAAAAGAAGATACGGAGGAGATCGAGGCAGGAAGAAAGCAAATAGAAATATGGGACAGATATCGAGGCAGACAGAACGAAGGACGGAAGGAAGTAATAGGGAAAATTAAGACTGTCTTGCCATATCTGCAGCCCAACTCATGGGCTAGCTGTCACCTGACGAAGGTCCATGGTCCCTCCACGGATGGGGGCGGTGTCACGGGCAAAATTGAGCCTCGGGCAAAATTGAGCCCTGACATCCACATGCCTCTGTTATCTTAGCTCAAGCTCGTGTATGTGGGGTTCTTTTCGACTGATATGGCGTCTAGAACTAGCATGATCATCATTCTTTATTATGATGACAAAGAACATGTCAAAATGTGTCTCATTAAATAAGAAAGTTCATAAAAATCGGCAGCTTTTCCTCGTCGCCAAGCCATCTTCCAGCGCTCCGACACCCATGATCGCATATCCATTTTTCTCAGAAAATAAGATACCAATCACATACACATTAATATATTTCCACAGGTGAATACTTAGGGCATGTTCACACCAAGTTGCGACACCTGAGATTCATTAATAATGACAGGGGAAGGAAAAATATAGGCCCCTGTCATCGACAAAATTGAGCCCCGGGCAGAATTGAGCCTGGGCATCTATATGCCTCAGACTTCTTCGCTATTATATATTGTAAGATCGTTCTGTTGACATGTATGGGTAAATTAACGCTTTCTGTATCTACATATAGAAGAAAAAGGCAAAATTCTCCCTAGTAAATCAGAAATTACATAAAGTTCGGCAACTTTTCCTTGTCGCCAAGCCATCCTCCACAGCAGGCAGAGGAGGGAGGTCTGGCAATCCCCCGGCCGGGTGTTGCCATACCGCCCACACTTATCATATACCTCTCAAAGGGTGCATATCTCATCATTTTATAAAGAAATGGGCCTCCTCTACTCGCAAAGTTATATTTCAAGTTGAAAAACATGATTTATAAGCATTTATACGTAAATCTGATAATATTGTTAGCGTTACCGTCAGCTCCGAGGCAGTAGTTATTTAACAACAAATTTAACTTCACACAGAGTGCGGTAAACGTTTGTAGATCCGCGCGGTAACCCGTGATGTCATCGATTAGTTGGTAGTTAATACCGCGCGATCTTTGTGAGTCTCGATGTTCTCAAAACTATGAACTAAGGGCCCAAAAGTACGCACTAAGCCTTTGTGGATCCGGGCCCTGGTATCTATGAAAGAATAAATAAGAAAAATGAAAATCATGTAAAATAAAGTACTTTACATATTGATGCATTTCTTACTAAGTATGAGTCAAAATCATTCACACTTGAGTTTTATGTATACTAGAAGAGTTGGTCTTCACTGCTTATTAGCTACTTTTCCCAAAAAATAAAGATATACCTCTAAAACTGATTAATGAAAAGTTACATTCCCAGCATAATGAATAATAGAATTTTCTATTTTTTTTTAATTAATATCTGAAAAAAGTAAGTAATAATGTTTGTAGAAAATCCATTCATAAAAACACACAAAAAAATCAAAGAAATTGGTTGATAAATAAGGAAGTTACCCTGACGGGGAAGTGCAAACCTATGTTTTGAGAAAACGAGGCTTGAAGTTGTGGGAGTGTCGCTGCCCGGCTAATGCGCCCCAGAGATGAATAAGCCTCCAGGCCCTTCTGTAGCTGTTGCTTCTTATCTTCCTCTTGATTGGCTTGTCCATTTTGCAGTTTTCCTTCATGAGGTATTTGTAGTTCTTCTCAGTGAAGGGCACTCCCGAACTACTGCACAGGTCGCTGGACAAGTATCCACCATTGAAGTTGGACACATCCTGTGCAGTAACGAAGTCCAGCATTTCCTTGGTGGCATTTTTATGCTTTTGGCAGCAGCACCATATTCTGTGGTGCAGTGACTCATTGGGATTTTGTATCTTCCCTCTGAGACTCCGCATCATCATATCATCAGTTGTTAGCCTTTTGTAGACATCTACTAGTCTCAGTCCTTTGGATCAAACCAGAACTTGATTTTCATGGTGGAATGGCTGGGTGGAATGTTGCCCTTTGACAGAGGTTTTTGGTAGAGGCAACTGTAGAGGAGCAGTGGTAAAAGGAAGACATGATGTCATTGCGCATCTCATCAGCAGTTATAGCCTGGGACGGTGAACGTGATGCCTCAAAACATTCAAGATTCCTCTTACGATCTCTTGCCTTCTGAAGGTTCAATCGCTTTTGCTGCACTCCCTTTTATACTCCACCCATCTTCAGAAGAAGTGAGGATTGTGTATATGGCGGCAGTATTGAAAAAGTGAGGGATGATAAAGGACAACAGAGTGCGACACACCCTTCTCTGTGAAAAGATCGAGGGCTACTGACGAGTGACAAGCCTGTGCCCGGCCGTGACTCACAGTGTGCAGGCAACTGCTTCAAGGTTGTTCCCATACTCTCCAGTAAAAAATAAATAAAAAATCTGTAAAATTCTAGAAAAAATAGAAGAGAAACGCAAGTTTCTCATATGTCACCGTGGACCTTTAAATCATGCGCTAAGCATATGGGTTGCTTTAAATGCTGCGCAGAGGCATTTAAATTGCTCTCAGACCCAAAAAACTCTGCCAAGGTATTGCCAAAGTGTTGGTGAATTACTTGAACCTAAAACCTAAAAACACCATATTTGCTCCAAAAAAAAAAAAAAAAAAAAAAAAAAAAAAACTACTATGGGCCCTTAAACACATAGCTTATGACACACTTGTGAGACCAACACTGGAATACTGCTCCACGGTGTGGGATCCTCACACACACAGAAACATTGATAGGTTAGAACAAATCAACACCAAGGCAGCTTGGTTCATTACAAACAATTACACTCGAACGCCTGGCATCACAACACGGATCAAACAACAGATAAACATGGAACCTCTTCACATACACAGACAAGCACACAGACTTACACTTATGTACAAGATCACAAACACTCACATTGATATTGACCCACAAACATACCTACACAACGCAAACAGTCAACGTACTCGTAACACACACATCCATAAATACCAAATATATCACACTAACACTGACGCATACAAGCACTCATACTTTCCACGCACCATACGTGACTGGAACAGCCTCCCTCATCAGATGTTAGACTGCAGTACAATAGACTCATTCAGAAAATAAATACACACTGCACTTGTCACCACAACACACCAACACTGGTAATTATTGAGAATCACTGCGCGCCTCCAAAATACGATATTACGCCTCCATATCATGGTTAAGGGACGAAATACATGTCCCTTAACCATAATATGAAGGCGGAAAAACTTAATAAAGAAAAAGTGGTAAAGGTATTGAAAAGACATATTATACATACGCGCGCCGCTTTGTTTTGATGGCGGCCATTGGGAGGTGAGCAGTGTTGCCAACGATCCGGTTAGCGATGGTACGCTAGGTCAGCCATTAGCCCACGCATGTGACACCAGGTCCACCATGCGTGGTCCTGATACTATATCCGGCCCAAACCTTCACCAAACCCTTTGGGTAAAGGTGAGTTCTAAAAAACGTGGTGGACCTGGTCTCACATGCATGGGCTAATGGCTAACTAAACATACCATCGCTAACTGGATCGTTGGCAACACTGCTCACCTCCCAATGGCCGCCACCAAAACAAAGCGTCGCGCATATGTATAATGTCTTTTCAATACCTTTACCACTTTTTCTTTACTTTTAAGATTTTACGCCTTCATATTATAGTTAAGGGACATGTATTTCGTCCCTTAAGTATAATATGGAGGCGTAATATCGTATTCTGGAGGCGCGTAGTGATTCTCAATAATTACCCCAACACTAACAATCACACTTGATTCACTTCCCTTCCCTGCAACTCGACTCCCCCGTCCCCCCAACAGCCAACACAAATATGCGTGTTATGCACCTGTACGGTTGCCCTGCGCATTATGCATCCAGATCCAGATCCAGAACTGTACGTATTCTTGATATATGTACCCCCCTAAAAGTAGGTTTTTACTGGTTTGGGCAGAAAAAAACTATCTACACCTAAAAAGTTGTCATATTTTGTCCATAAAAACATAATATGTGTCTTGAAAATAATACGCCTACTTTTCCTACCTTTTTACCGCTGAGTGTGTTGCTGTTGTCCTCGTTCCTTCCTTGTCTTTCCTCCACACACCGGCGTGGTGGGCGGCCTGTCTTGCTGAGGAAGGCACAGGTGAGGTGGCCCCAACCTTTGTGGCGGCTGAGTGTGTTGCTGTTGTCCTTGTTCCTTCCTTGTTGTCTTTCCTCCACACACCGGCGTGGTGGGAAGGCGTGCTGAGGAAGGCACAGGTGTGACTGGTAAAATAGTGACACAGGTTACTACTCTGGCCAAAAGGCAGGATGAAATGGAGGCTAGATTAAACGAGCTGGCAAAGGAATCAGAGAACAGATATGAGAAAGTGATGAAGGAATTAGAAGAAGTGAAGATATCTGTGTCTAGTGAAATAGCAGAGGTGAAGGAAAAAGCTAATACAGGCAAGAAGGTTGATATAGATTCCTACAGAGATGTCCTAAAGAATGAAGTAAAACAAATTCAACAGCAACATATTGAAAATAGGCATGTCAGAGAAAGGGATTTGGTGGAGAGAGCAACAATGCAAATACAGAGGAGGATGGACAGGAGGAATAACCTAGTCATATATGGAGTACCTGGAAAAGATAATAAGGATCATGATCTTATTATCAGATCTGAAAAAATCAAACAGGATAAGATGATTGTTAAGGAAATATGCAATGTAGCTGACGAGGAGATTTTTGAGGATGACCTAACTGAGATAAGACGAGTACGCAAATATTACAGAGAAACCATTGATGGAGCTGGAGCTGCCAGACCAAAAGGAAGGCCAACAGTGGTGATGCTCAGAGAAGGTATTAAGGACAAGATCTTAAGAAATGCCTACAAAGTGAAGAATTTAAATACTCCGCACAGTGATACTGTCACATGACATGAATAAGGAGGAAAGACTGAAAGACAAGCAACTCAGGGAAGAAGCAAAGAGTAGGAACGAAAGCAAGAAGGAACAAGAGTCGGGAAACTTCTTTGTAGTGAGGGGCGACCCATGGGACCAGTGCCTGCTGAGGGTGAGAAGGAGGGACAAAGATACAGAGACCAGGATGAGGAACACAACAGAGGAAGAAGGAGAAAATGCAGCAAAGCGCGTGACGAAGGACGACCAGAAGGGCAGAATGAAAATCATGACAGAAGGCAAGGCAGAGGTGATGGAAGAACACCCAGTGGGGGCGGACACTCAGACCTAGCTGAAAAAAGTAATAGGCCACATGTACAAAGTGTAAATAAGCTCAGTATTATGTTCAGTAATGTGGATGCATTCACTCCAGATAAACACAGGGAACTGGTAGCAAGGTTGGAAAAAGATAATATTAGTCCCTGTGTTATTGCTCTGCAAGAAGTCAGGCCCAAAAATCTAAGATTGGATCGCATGTTAGTCGAGTATAACATTAGAGGATATGAAATAATTGAAAAAATGATGTTAATGCAGAGGAAGGCAGGGGTCTGCTTGTCTATGCGAGGGAGGATTTGTCGTACAGTGAAATTTTTATTGAACAGCAATACTGTGAAAACTTATGCATTAACGTTAAGTGTAAGAATAAGGATATATTGATTGCTTCAATATATAGAAGCCCTAGTAGCAACATGGCAGAAAATGATAAACTGCTTAAGGTGATGCAAGAAATCTGCAACAAACAATTTTGTTATAAAATAATTCTGGGTGATTTTAATCTTCCAAATATAAACTGGACAAACTACACTACAACTGCAGGAATAAACAGTTTTGAGTATAAATTTATTGAAACTGTGAGAGATTGCTTCCTAATGCAGGAAATTACAAGACAAAGAGGAGAGGTGAGAGGGAGTGTGTTAGACTTAATATTTAGCAGTGAAGAAGAAA
The DNA here is from genome assembly GCF_024679095.1 of Eriocheir sinensis. NCBI lineage: Eukaryota > Metazoa > Arthropoda > Malacostraca > Decapoda > Varunidae > Eriocheir > Eriocheir sinensis. Next base: position 9,636,744 of record NC_066524.1, on the reverse strand, counting down.
TAGTAGAGGAAATAGAAGTAGAAAGTCCCATAGGACGAAGTGACCATGCTACTATTACTTCCACCTACAACATCCAGGCTGAAGTAAGAACAAGCTCAAAGAAAATATACTTGTATAAGAGAGCGGACTTTGAATTGTTGAGAAATAAGTTGAACATCAACTGGGAACAATATTTGGGCAATGGAAATATTGAAGAAATGTGGACAAAATTTAGAATCAACCTTGAAGACATTATAAATGATTGTATGCCATTCAAAATGGTTAAAGACACATTTAGTCAAAGAAAAAGAACAAATAGGGAACTGCCGATGAATAGGAAACTCTGGTGAAAAATAAGAAGAAAAAAGCGTCTTTGGTCACGACTAACACAAATAAAAACCCGTGGAAATATAAACAGTCGGGAATTTCAAGAGGTTGAGAACGAATACAGGCGCACAAATAACCAGGTGAGGAATGAAACAAGGAAACAGATAAAAAGTAGGGGACGGTTAATTGCAAGATATGCAAAAGAAAACCCAAAATTATTTTTGAAATATGTCCACATAAAAAGTAGAGAACGGTTAATTGCAAGATATGCAAAAGAAAACCCAAAATTATTTTTGAAATATGTCCACATAAAAAGTAGAGAACGGTTAATTGCAAGATATGCAAAAGAAAACCCAAAATTATTTTTGAAATATGTCCAAGAAAGTTAACAAGAAGAGTTGGTGTACCAGAACTCAACATGAATGGTGACAGTATGACCAAAACTAAGACGGATAAGGAAAAGGCGGACGTATTAGCTAATCAGTTCAACAAAGTATTCACAGACGGAGATGTGCCAAATCTTCCACTAAAGCAAGTACCTGAAATGACAAGTGTGGAGTTCTCATTAACGAACATTAAAAAAGCCATTAAAGCCACGAAACAGAATAAATCACCTGGACCGGACGGACTGCATCCTAGGATAGTGAAGGAAGGAGGAGAGCAACTGGCAGAACCTCTCAAAATACTATTTGAAAAATCATACAGTACTGGACAACTACCGTTGGATTGGAAAAATGCAGATATAACTGCCATATTTAAACAAGGAAGTTGTTGTGACCCTGCAAACTACAGACCAATAAGTCTCACAAGTATTGTGTGTAAACTGATGGAGTCACTTGTCAGAGAAAAAATCTTGAATCACATGAAATCAAATCAACTATTTAGCAAGAAGCAGTTTGGGTTCTTACCTGGTCGATCTACAGTTCTTCAACTAATAAAGGTGTTGGATAGATAGACTCAGATATTAGACGAGAAGGAGGCAGTGGACGTAATTTACTGTGATTTTATGAAGACCTTTGATAAAGTGCCACACAGGAGACTTCTAGAAAAAAATAAGAAGCTACAACATCGGAGAAAAGTGTTTGCAGTGGACTGGTGCTTTCGTGGAGTTCAGAAAACAACGTGTAGTAGTGAATGGCCAAAAATCAGAATGGCATGATGTGAAAAGTGGTGTCCCTCAGGGGTCTGTGGTGGGACCTGTATTGTTCATCCTTTATATTAATGATCTCCCCGAAATATTAAAGAACGGAAGTGAAATATACCTGTAAGCGGATGACACCAAGATCTACAGACAAATTAAAACCCAGGATGACACGAAGCTTCTTCAAGAGGACATAGACTGTATGAGAGAATGTTCGGAAAAATGGCTATTACTATTTCATCCAAAAAAGTGTAAAGCCATGCGTACTGGAAATTGTAATGTAAGAAATAATGGATATAGCATGAATGAAAAGATAACAGAAACAAGCTCTGAAAAGGATATAGGGGTAGTAATCGACAACAAGTTACAGTTCTCAAACCATCTCGCAGAAAAGGTAAATAAAGCAAATAGGATTGTGGGTCTAATCAGAACCTTTGTATCTCTGGATGAAGACATTTTTAAGTCGCTCTATGTGGCGCTAGTCAGACCACACCTGGAGTATGCGAACCAAGTATGGGCACCGTACTTGCTGAAGGACATAGAAGCTGTAGAAGGAGTGCAGAGATGAGCGACCAAGCTGGTACCAACACTGAAGGAATTGAGCTATGAAGAGAGGTTGAGGAAACTGAAACTACCCACACTATCGTATAGAAGGGCACGAGGCGACATGATAGAAACATTCAAGATCCTGACGGGAGTGAACGATCCGGAAGTATGCCAAGATATTCTTGTGCTATGGGAGAATGGTAGAACCAGAGGACATCATAAGAAAATAGTAAAGAAAAGGTCAAAGATGGATAAAAGGAAGAACTCTTTTTGTAATAGAATAGTAAATAATTGGAATGCACTACCCCTGTATGTGATAGACTCTAAATCAGTTGTCAAATTTGAGAGTAAATTAGATAAAGCATAGAGTAGCCAAGAGTTATTATAGGTATTATTCTAGTGTTTGCCCATACTCACCCCTCACAACCAAAATTGGCTAGGGGGCCATTGAGACTTCGGGGAATGCGGTGGTAAACATGAAACGCGTCGCAAATGCATAGTTTTTGAGTTATGGGGGTTGAAAAATACCCTAGATGTAGGGAAATTCCTTACAATTACTCAGATGCAGGGAAATTTCATACATTCCGGGTTTTTTTACAACGTACGGAAACCACGCAATTTCACTCACTCTCCATACCAAAGGGTGGTTCGAGGGGGGGAAGCATCTAAACGGTAAGTAATTTACGTCATAGGAACCTTGCAACCATCATATACGACTATGTATTCACTTACTGGTATCACGTACGAACGCGTGAAGCAGGTTTGGTATCATGTAGGAACGTGTGAAGCAGGTTACTTGTGTTCAATGTCCCTCAGTTCGGTTGGGGTACTTTAAGAGGGGGGTGAGGGTCCAGGAGGGAGTGCAGCCCCCCCTTGGTTAGCAGGGGGGTTGAGGGGGGCAAAGCCCCCTTGTTAGCAGGTCATAAAGTTCAGTTGGAGTGGTTTAAATTTAAGTTTAAATGCTCACACACCCAAATACCCCGGCTTCCCGCAGGTCCCCCAAGATCATTGGGGGAAAGGGATTAATTCGGCTTCTTTACTTTTAAGTACTTCAGCCTTCATGTTGTGGTTATGGGACATGTATTTTGCTTTTTAACTGTGATATATGGAAGCATATTATCGTATTCTGGAGGCGCGGAGTCAATATCCACAATCACCTTGTATACTGGGAATACGAACCCGTGAAGCAGATTCAAAATGCAGTCAGTAAGGATTCACGTGTTCGAACAGCTCGGGCAGGAGGTTCGAGAGCCTTCACTTGCTCTAGGACCCGCAGTACTGTTTAAGGCGCGGCGTTGGACGGATCACGGCTAGCTGGTGGTTTTGCTTGTGTCAGTGATAAACAATGTAGATACACTGTGTTTGGTGCCACGGACTCTACCTGGAGGACAGAAACCTTGCGATAAGGTGACAACCTACTAGAGAGAGGGCATGAGTGTGGTGTAGGCGGTTTATGTGAGCGCAGATGGCCTCCGGTGCCACGCCAGATGGTGAGGTGAGCATCGTTTGGTGGGTTCACTACGCGATTGCGAGACGGTTCACCGGCGTGCCACTTTGCCGACGGTCTCTGGATGGTTCGACAAATTTTCGGTGAACCGTCCAACGGTCAAAGATTATGGGCCATTCCTACAGTAGGCTCTGAACATTGGGGAGGCAATTCTTGGAACTGTTTTCTTCTTTGATATTGGTTAAAATGTGAAATATTTGAGTTATAGAAAACGAAACATGGGAAAAAAACAAAAAAATAGTTATTTGTAGCAGAAAGGTACACACATGCAAATGAAAAGATGACATTAAAAATGCATTAAGTGTAATTTAAAAGAGGATTTATAATTATTGTTGTGCTTTAAAATCGAGTTTTAAAAAAACAAAAAATAATTCTGGTCATTCGTAGCTTGATTCTTAGGCTAGACAATATTTCAGAGGGTCTGCCAAGTTTTTAAAATTAGTTTTAACAAGGTGTGAGGGCTAATTTTCCTTTCAGTGTAATTAAACCGGTAGCAGCGACGGGCCAAATTTGTGGCTTTACCGTGTTGCAGTGACGGGCCAAATTTGTGGCTTTACCGTGTTGCAGTGACGGGCCAAATTTGTGGCTCTACCGTGTTGCAGTGACGGGCCAAATTTGTGGCTTTACCGTGTTGCAGTGACGGGCCAAATTTGTGGCTTTACCGTGTTGCAGTGACGGGCCAAATTTGTGGCTTTACCGTGTTGCAGTGACGGGCCAAATTTGTGGCTTTACCGTGTTGCAGTGACGGGCCAAATTTGTGGCTTTACCGTGTTGCAGTGACGGGCCAAATTTGTGGCTTTACCGTGTTGCAGTGACGGGCCAAATTTGTGGCTTTACCGTGTTGCAGTGATGGGCCAAATTTGTGCCATGATATAAACCCCCCAAAATAGATGATACATAATCTGATCACAAGTGCTTTGATATATATTATGAAATGGTTTGTGTGAGGGGTGATTCTTTCTCATTTTTCTCGCTTGGAGGGACCATTAAGAAACATGATCCCCACTGCTACCACTGGGTTAATCATCCCAGATGTTAAAGATTTGTGTTTGATGTAAGTTTTTTGAGTGTTTGAAATCCGTAACTGATGCCTCATACCATAGGCCTACATGCAAATATTTTCCCATTTTTTCCTATGTTAAATTTTGGTTGGAGTAAAGTATCACTATTCCTTCTGTACTGGCCACAAGTTGAAATATTTGTAGATGAGTAAAAAATTGTTTTTAAGAAGAGGGTATCAGGGCACCTCTCCTCCCAAAATTGACCTCTGATTTTGAACACTCCTTTAACCTCTTTTCTGGAGCAGTAAGTAGCGGGCCTTTTTTTTTTTTTTTTTTTCATTACGCCCTTGCACTGTCTCCATAGCTGTAAAAAAAAAAAATAATAATAATAATAATAATCACTCAGGATTATTCTTGTGTAAGGAAAAAAAAATGGAGATGATAATTGAGGTAATGGTGCTACAAAAGCTTGTGACGTAGACTTGCGAGTGTGGGGAAGGAGAACCGAAGGAGGCGACAACATCGTGTACATCATGACTTAAGTGTGAATTAAAAAGGCGAAGCTTAAATATTTATGTAAAAAATTAATTAAAAAAACTAAAAGAATTATATTGGTGTAAGAATGAGTATAAGAAAGTACATAAGAACATAGGAGCCTGCAAGAGGCCGGTAGGCCTGTACGGGGCAGCTCCTCTGAACCTAAGCCCCCGTGTAGCTCCCATGTATCTAACCCCACCTAATATCGCTGTCCATGAATTTATCTAGTCTATTTTTGAATCTGAATTTATCCAGTTTATATCATTACTTCGTGTCCTACCTGGTTCTCTTACCAACAAAACTTTATGAATGTCTCCCTTATTAAAGCCCTTCATCCATTTATAAACCTCGATCATGTCTCCATGCACCCTTCGCCTTTCTAGAGAAAGCAAGTTTAACTGTTTGAGTCTTTCCTCGTATGGCAAGTTTCTCAACCCCTGAATCATCTTAGTCATCCTTCTCTGCACCGATTCTAACATTTTGATATCCATTCTATAGTAAGGTGACCAGAACTGAACCGCATAGTCAAGATGAGGTCTAACTAATGCTAAATATAGTTTGAGGAAGACTTCGGGGCTTCTGTTGCTTACGCTCCTTGAAATAAATCCCAGTACCCTATTTGCTTGATTTGTAGCCTGAATGCATTGTGCCCTTGGACAGAGATCAGAGCTCACTAAGACCCCTAAATCCCTCTCGCACCCAGACCTGCTTATGAGAGTGTCATTTAAGCAATAGTTATGTGAGGGGTTGTTCCTACCTACACTCAGAATACTGCACTTCCCTACATTGAACTCCATCTGCCATTTATCTGCCCAGTCATACAATCTGTTTAGTTCACCCTGGAGAATACTAGCGTCCTGATCCAACTCGATTACTCTACCGATCTTGGTATCATCTGCAAACTTACTGACACCACTGCTAATTCCTGTATCTAAGTCATTGATATAAATAATAAACAAAAGTGGACCTAATACCGAACCTTAATTGTGGGACCCCACTCATAACACATCCCCAGTCAGATCTTTTACCATTGATTTGCACTCTTTGCTTCCTATTGCTAAGCCACGCCTTGACCCAGTTCAAAACTTTACCCTCTACTCCATGAGCCTGTAATTTAAGCAACAGTCGTTGGTGAGGAACTTTGTCAAACGCTTTACTAAAATCAAGATAGATTACATCATAATAGGCGCACCTGACAATACCATAGCCGATCCAGGATTCAGGACGTTTCCTAAGTTAAAGAAGGTAATGTTATACTTGCATTTCATAAAGAATCCATATAACCAAAAACTAGCTAAAATTATGGGTATTCTTTTTTTTAACACAACATTCAATAAACAACAGAACAATAATATGAAAATACGTATAGCTACCGTTGCCAGATTGTCGTACTCAGAGCATAGTATTTAACGGTGTTTGACGCCTAACTTTTGCCAAGAAACATCAAAATCTTACTCTTTTAACGATAACTGTAAATTAGTTTCGTTTTTGGAGCCCAGAAGACAGTTTTGGGGCAGAAAGTCGGGAAATATAATCGGCTGAGTATGACAATCTGGCAATAATCTGTGGCCGAGGCAGCAGCAGCCTGCTATATTGCGGGTGTCAGATACCTAAAATAGCATACTTTTACTGTGTAAAGCAGGTGATGTCACTTATTGTGACTTCGTGAGCTTTCATATTTATCTATTTGTGTATATTTCATGGTGGCAAAACTTAAATTACTAGTTTCATTTTTACCAGTGACATGAATTTGTGACTGTTTATCATAATAGAATTTCACTCTAATAAGTGAATCAGACTCCACAGAAATATTACCAGTGTGTGTATGAATGAATACAAAGATAAGCACATACTTTGATTTACCTCTAGGATGTCTCGTGGATCATTAATAAATAAAAAAAAAATATCCGGCTAAGCTACTCTTTGGCCATTACCTTTAATGGCACCCAAAAAAACAGTCCCTCCGCCAAGTTTGTACCCCACGTTTGGTAATGTCAGGTGCGCCTATTTCATCTCTGTCTACCGCCTAGATACGTAAATGTAAATGTAGATAGGTAAAAAATTGTGTAGTGGGTGATATCTTGAAGTTTTTGTCTACGTACGAATAATTTCTAAAAGATGGAAAAAATTACATATTTTTACTGTTACCCTTATTTAGAGCATGTGTTTTAACAATTAAAGAAAACCCTATCTTATGCTATCATCATTCTTACTACCAGTGCCATCAATGTCGGGCAAACAAATGCATTCATGGTTTCTAGACGGTATCGGTGAACTGGCACACCGGCGAATCATCCTGCTGGACATTTCGCCGGTGAATGAAATAAGACGGTTCGCTGGTATCGGCGAACTGGCACACCGGCGAATCATCCTGCTTCCCACTACACTTCTCTCCCAAAACAAGCTTGGGGATCCAGTGAGTGCGTGGTTTCCGTATGGGAAACACTTAATTCGTCACAAACGCTCATTTAGGTGGTGGTGGGAGGAAAATCCCTAGATTTAGGAATTTCCCTAGATCCAGGGAGTTTTTATCCCCCCCCACTAAAAAAATACGCGATTGCGACGGATTTCGTGTCCCCCCACCCGAAACCCCGTGTTCCCACCACGTCCCCAGGCTTGTATGGGGGGGAGGGGGGAGTATGGGCAAACACTAAAATTTTACCGCGCCATCTTGCATTAGCTCATGCTGCCCTCCCGCAGCTCATCTTTAATCCTAGAATCTAGAGTCTGGGTTGATAGGTGGTCTTCTGGACAGCATGTGGGTATATAGTTTTAGGCCACTCGGTGGCGGCTGAAAAATCCCAGCTTGGAGGCACCGGTTGGAGATTGAACTCGCGTCCTCCTGAACGCCTGTCTATATTAAGAGTCACATCAGTCATATCAGTATTAACACAGGCTGTGATAACATATGTGCAATTCATCTTTCAGCCTTTAACCTTTATTTAATAGTAATTTATCGTCCTCCCTCAAATAGTAACACGGCCAACCAAGATCTTCTAGACTTCCTCCTTACCTTTTACCCTGGTAAAGAAATACTGATCCTTGGGGACTTTAACCTGCCACTCTCCAACTGGCAATCTAAATCGGTGCTGTACACAAAATATCCTCCCCTGCACCAATCATTTATGGACTGTTTTAGAACACTGGGTTTGCACCAGTGGGTAGATGTTCCCATCTACGTAATCTCTGGAAACATTCTCGACCTGGCTCTCACATCAGAAAGTGACAGGGTGGGTGAAATAGAGGTCAAGAGTCCCTTACCCAACTGTGGACATTGCCCTGTATTACTTCGATACTATTTCCAGTCAGGTGTAACTACAGAAAATTCTTCCACCTTCAAGCGCTCTTTGTACCGAGCCAAATACAAACGGATAAATGAACATCTATGTGAAATCGACTGGCAATTTGGATTTCGTGGCTTAACAATATACACAATGTACGAAAGATTTATATCCATTGTTAGGACACTGATTGACCAGTTTGTGCCTCTTGCACTCAATGTTCCATCTGCAGGCTGCGCATCTCCGCCCAAGGCCCTGAAAACCTCACGCAGAAAAGCATGAGAAGCATACAAAAATGCGAGAAGTACGCATGGCAGACAATCCCCACAGGCCACACAAGCCCTGGCGCACTATGACAACATAAACCGCAGATTTCACAACTTTTTTACTCTAAAGCAAATTGACCATGAAAAATCGCTGATACAGAAACTGCAGAGCTCCTCCAAGCCTTTCCACCACTACATCAGGAGTAAGAAAGTTGGGACACCTTCTGTTGGGGCGCGCCTATGGGTCTCCTCCTGCGCATATGGTACGTCCAATAGCTTTGAAATTGTAGTATGTTGTTTGTTGATGTAAAGAAATGAAATTCTGCGAATTTCATCAAAATCGGGTGAAGTTTAGGAGAGACTCAAACAAAGCGTGTTTTTAATATTTTTGTTTCACAGGCTTTATTTTTCAGTTAATCACTTTGAAAAAAATACCATAGAAACTTTGTTTACCTATCTACATTTTATTGGAAGTGAATTTTTGATTTTTTGTTTTGTCTTCGAAGAAAAAAAATTACAATTTTTTGTCACTTATTATTTTCTCCACTGTGTCCCGTTTTCTTTTGACATTTTTGAAAATCCATTTCCAACAAAAAAATCGCCCTTTAGTTGTAGTTTAAAATGATACCTAACAAAAGTCATTCAGACGTTTTACCGATTTTGTGAAATTATTTGAAGGTTAAAAAGATACTTTTCCTAAAGATTTTTTTTTACATTTCTCCCTGTCTTGCCATTTGTATTTATCTGATTGGTATGAAAGTCTCACATATGACTGTATATACCTTGTTGACTTACCTCAGAATGATATGGCATCTGGTCCCCCTTTCTAAGAAAGTATTACTCACTCGCAGGTGAGGGTGTCAGAAGGCGCCACCTTCCTCATTGTGGCCAGGTAGCGCGAGTGCCGCGGGAGTGCCTTGTTTCTACACTACTCTCTTGCTTGTTTTCTGAGGTTTGGCCGCTCCATAAGCCCTCTTGATGTTGGTGACTTTTTCTGGTTGCCTTGCGCTTGTACATCATTTGTCGGGACGTTTTTTTGGCTGGAGAGGAGAGAAAAGTGCGACATACTTTTCCCGTCTGTCTCTCGCTTGGCACTGGCGCGGTGGCACCTCTCTTCCTCCCCTGCCTCTCCGCGCGAAGAAGAGAGGATGACATATGACAAAATTTACGAAGAAATAAAATATTCTAATGCAATTTTTACGTATATATGAATGATACCGCATATGTTGACAAGAGCGTCTTATGACGCGCATGTCCGACTATTACTCTAAAGCCCCCCCAAGGGGGAGGGGTTTTAATTTTACGAAAACAAACCTCACCACATGGTAATTTAGGGTTTCCCGGCCACGCTGAGTGAAAAACATGTACTCGTCCGATTTTAAATATATTCGTCAAAAAATACCCCATAGGCGCGCTCCTTAAGGATGGACTGTGGTGAACTTACTAATGAC